>NC_138196.1:39199656-39304277 GCF_964194105.1 Spermophilus citellus
TCTAGTCACCTCCTGCCTGCCAAGTTCTTAGACTGACTCAATTTGGTAAGCATGGCAGACATATCGACAGCTATTTCTATATTGTAGGCCTGGTGCCACATATTTGGGGTTTGATTTCTGCTTGCTATTTCTTCCCAATGTTACTTTTGAGGTAAAATGTGCTTTGCAAATGTTGGCTTTTGACGTAATAGCTGAAGACATAATCACCAATGAAGCAGCATATGTGTGTATATGCGCACACACACACACACACACACACACATCACACACCAGAATCCAGCCACTTAGAAATCCAGCCACTTAGAAATCAAAATCCTGAACTAAAAATATTTCACTATATGGATGATGTATTATTAGCCCATAAAGATAAAAACACATTGCTGGAATGTTATGCCACACTTACAAACTTATTAAAAAATTATAATCTAGAGATAGGAATAGATAAAGTACAATTAAATTTTCCAATTAATTATTTAGAAGTTCTATTATCCTCAACCATGGTCCGTCCACCAAAAATTCAAATACGAGTAGATCAACTCAAATCACTTAACGACTTTCAAAAGTTATTGGGAGACAAAATTGGAGAAGGCCTTATCTAGGCATACCAACAGGAGAGTTGGGACTTTTATTTGATATTCTAAAAGGGACATCAGATCCAAATTCACCCCGAATGTTAACTCCAAAAGCTAGAAAGGCATTAAAAATTATTGAAACATATATGGAAAATATGCATCTAGATAGAATTGATATAAGTTTGCCTTTATTATTTATTGTACTACCAACAAAAAATATTCCTACAGGAGTATTTTGGCAAGAAGGTCCAATATTGTGGATACATTTATCTTATTCTCCTAACACTATTCTTACTAGGTATCCTGAGGCTGTAGAACAATTCATACTCAAAGGAATAAAAGCAGAAAAGGGAATGTTTGGAATTTCTCCCAATAAAATTATTACTCCATATAGTATGGATCAGATTGATGAGTTAGGTAATGAGTTAAATACTTGGGCAATAATCATGTGTAAATCGAATGTTTCATTTGATAATCATTTACCATCTAATCCTTTGTTGTCTTTTTGGTCTAAGCATCCTGTAGTTTTTCCTAAAATGACAAGAAAAACACCTATCATGAATGCTCCAAATTTATTCACTGATGGGTCTAGTAATGGTACAGCAGCAGTAGTTACCCCTGATCAAACTTTTACATTCTTAGTACCCAAACAATCGGCTCAAAAGGTAGAGCTTAATGCAGTTTTACAAGCTTGTATGATGTTCAAAGACTCTGTATTTAATTTATTTTCTGATAGTCAATATATACTTAATGCTATTATATCCCTTGAAGATGCTGGTAGGATTTCCCCTTCCTTTACCGTTTTCTCTTTGTTTTCCACTATACAAAGTCTAATCTGGGACAGAAAAGATCCATTCTTTATAGGACATATTAGGGCACATACAGGATTGCCTGGAGCCCTTAGTTTGGGCAATGATTTAGCAGAGAAAACTACACATGACGTACATATTTTCTCTACACTAGAAGAAGCTACAAATTTTCATAAAAGGTTTCATGTTAATGCTAATACTTTACAAAAGTGTTTTAAAATAATCAAGGAAAAAGCCAGACATATAATAAAACAATGTCAAAATTGTGTGACCTTTTTACCACAAGTTAATCTTGGAGTTAATCCTAGAGGACTGATACCTAACCATATTTGGCAGATGGACATCACACACTTCCAGAATTTGGAAAATTAAAATATTTACATGTTACAGTTGATACTTCTTCTGGATTTTTGATGGGCTCCCTTCATGCTGGAGAAAAAACTAAAGATGTTATAGCTCATTGCTTACAAAATTTTGCCACTGTGGGCATTCCAAAACAGTTAAAATGGATAATGGTCCTGGTTATACTTCTACCTCTTTTAAACAATTTTGCTCATCATTTGGTATTACTCATATAACAGGAATCCCATACAATCCACAGGGACAAGGCATAGTTGAGAGAGCTCATCAAACTATTAAAACGTACTTATTAAAGCAAAAACAGGGAATTGGAAAGGGGTATATATCCCCCAAAGATAAACTTAAAATAACCCTTCTTATTCTAAACTTTCTAAATTTGGATTCATCAGGAATTAGTGCTGCAGAAAGACATGTATCCAAAAAATGTACATAAGCCTAAGGTACTTTGTAAAGATATTCTAACAGGACAATGGAAATGTCCTGACCCAGTAATAGTCTGGAGTCCGGGCTCTGTCTGTGTTTTTCCACAGGGAGAACAGCAGCCTATTTGGATTCCAGAGATATTAACTAAAGCAATTTCTACAGAAAAAGAAGATGATTTGACTCAAATCCATAACAGCTGATATCCAGAGCTCCAGCTTGGCTATTCTTACATCTGTGACAGTGATTAACCAGGGTGCTTTTTTCAATATCTATTTTATTATTGCATTTTTCCCACATCATAAAGTTCTATTTTATTTTTTGAGCTCTTACAAACCTAGGTTAATGTTTTTCTGATCAGTTTTATTTTTTGACTGTGTTTTATTTTTTGACTGTGGAGTTTTTAAACATTGCAATGGAGATTTCACCTAGGTAAAGCTACAAGGCCTTTATTGTCTTATGTGTTATATGTTATGTGTGCACTGTTTTGTGTTGTATGTCTGTATGTGTGTATGTCCATATTTCATATATGAGGAGGGCTCATGAAAAAATGGATCCGAATTTTTTTTATTCATGTGATTTAAATGGTTTAATTTAAATTAGGTAAACAGATGTTAATGATTGTTTTTAAAGGTGGTTAACAGATCTGTTTGTTTACGAAATTAAATTAGGTAAACAGCTGTTAAGGATTGTTTTTAAAGGAGGTTAATAGATGTGTTTGTTTACTTTCACCTTTCCTTTTCATTATATTTAATAATTCTGTTCAGGATAATGTCTCTTTAGCATCATTGCCAGAATTCCCATCTCCATCCCAGTGCCGGTGAAGACTAAGAAAACCAAACTACAGCTTCTATGATAGCTATCACTGTAAACTGTATAAACTGATGCATCAAGGAATATAACTCAACAACTAATGCTCAATCAAGGACTTGATTTACTTTGGGAGGAAATGGACATATTGATAGACTCCTCCGATTTGAACTGCTTGCAGAACTTGCCTGGACTATATATCAGTTGCATGCATTGTGAACTATCGTCTGGTGCAGCGAATTGTGGTACTGCTGGCATATCTTTGCTGATGGTGTCACCAGTGATGCAATTTCCTTGCCAGCGCACCCCATGTTCATTGTGGTAATGCTGGCATCTTGTTGAAATTAATCATGGAATAAATATAGAGCAAAAAATGCAAAGAAGAGTTATTTTCACTGAGTATTTAAATTAGTATGAAAAGTACATTTTAAAAGGAACTAACAAATTGTAATACAATTCAAAATGCAGGATTTGAGTCCTGTTTCTGCTTAGCAATGCCGAAAAACCTATATGAATACGTTCTTTCCAAATTCTATGACTTTTCTGAGGATAAATTTAAATTTATTATTGTGAATGTTATTCAAACTATAATTACATTAGGCATTAGATATTTCAAATATGATGGTGTCACCAGTGACACAATTTTTCCAAAGGAGCTGTCAATTGGCTTGGTGTCGTGGCATTTCTGTATCCTCCTCCCTTCTACTAGTGATGGTCTAAAATTTGGGGGCCAACAGAGGTGAGGCAAAGAACCTCACCCCCCCACTGGCACCAAGGCTAAATTTGGGGGCCAACAGAGGTGAGGCAAGAACCTCACTCCCCCACTGGTGCATAGGCCTATCCACAAGCATGGCTGAATGCTGGACCGGTAGTCAGTGACGGGTTGATCTGATTGCAGTGGTATCAACCTAAGACAGGAGGCTGACGCCTAAAGGTCAGTTTTCCCATGATGGGTAAGAACCATATGTTGAATTGGACAACCTACCAGGCACTGTCCTTAAGCCACATTGCTTGTTGTTTAATTAATCAGAAGGGGGGAGATGCTGAGGGCCATTGCCAAGTAGGATTGACGCATCGAAATTTCCTTGCCAGCGTACCCCATGTTGCTTAGAGGACATTCGCTGGGACATTGCATGTATGCTTTAGTAAGGTGACCTTGCTCAAGGACCAGGGCAGATCCGGGTTTAGAGCTGATCAGGTTTTAGGGAGTATCCCATCCTTGGGTTTAAGACAAGTTTAGGGTGTTCCCGGTTTAAGACAATATGGGTTTTAGGGAAGTTCAAGGTTTAAGTTTATGGCTGCTGGGAATAGGGCGTTCCTGCTGCCTGAGTTCCCACTGAGTTCTCGTGGAGAGAACGTTTTGGGACGTAAATTGTGCAAGAGAACTTGGATTTCCCCAGAACATGTTTGTAGAAGCCGGTGTGAGTTTGGGAATAAAGAATCGCTGTTTGAATCTACAAGGTGTGTGGTGGCTCGTGATCTTGTGCCCAGCCATGACATTGGCACATGACAATGAAATAACTTGTTGAAATTAATCATGGAATAAATATAGAGCAAAAAATGCAAAGAAGAGTTATTTTCACTGAGTATTTAAATTAGTATGAAAAGTACATTTTAAAAGGAACTAACAAATTGTAATACAATTCAAAATGCAGGATTTGAGTCCTGTTTCTGCTTAGCAATGCCGAAAAACCTATATGAATACGTTCTTTCCAAATTCTATGACTTTTCTGAGGATAAATTTAAATTTATTATTGTGAATGTTATTCAAACTATAATTCCATTAGGCATTAGATATTTCAAAATATCTGATTTCCTCTTAAACACTACCCCTGTGCCTTTCATTTCTGATTTCATCTTCAGCACTAACCCTGTCCCTACATTTAAAGGAAGTTCAGTGAAGTTCAATTCCCCCTAAATTACTGAAAAATATCAAATTCAATTTATGAAAAGGTCTGAAAGAAACAAGGGTTTAATAAGATAATGACCTTGAGAGCTGCCCATGTGCCTGCAGAGAAGGCGGACCTGCGACCCACCAGCAGAACAGGTCCAGTGGCCTGCAGAGGGGCAGGCCCGCCCCCTCCCCCAGTGCCTGCAAGGTCAGGCCCAGCAACCTGCGGAGTGACAGAGCTGCCCCACGCACCTGCAGGGTAGGCGGACCTGCGACCAACCGGCAGAGCAGACCTAGCGGCCCGCCAGCATGGTAGACAGATCACCCCAATTGGAGGAGGATCACAACCACTACCTGCCCTGCAAGGGAGATTTTTCAACTATACAAGAGCAATATAAATAAATAGAGGGAAAATTTCAAAAACACAACAGTTTTACCAAGCAGAAAGAAACGCGAGCAGTATGAAAAGACAAGGAAAGAAAGGACCACAAGCAATGCAGGTCAACTCAACTCTAGAAGAGGTAATAGCTTCAACAGATGGAATGTCAGATAAAGAATTCAGGATATACATGCTTCAGATGATCTGGAGTCTCAAGGAAGACATGAGACAGCAAAATCAGACAATGAAAGATCACTTTGACAATGAATTACATAAACAAATCCAAGAAGCAAAAGATCAATTACACAGGGAGATAGAGGTAATAAAAAAAAACAAATAGAAATCCTAGAAATGCAGGAAGCAATAAACCAACTTAAAAACTCAATTGAGAATACTACCAGCAGAGTCGATCACTTAGAAGATAGAACATCAGACAATGAAGACAAAGTATTTCAACTTGAAAAGAACATAGACAGCTCAGCAAGACTGCTAAGAAACCATGAGCAGAACATCCAAGAAATATGGGATAACATTAAAAGACCAAACTTAAGAGTCATTGGGATACAGGAAGGCACAGAGCTCCAAACCAAAGGAATAAACAATCTATTCAATGAAATAATACGAGAAAATTTCCCAGACTTGAAGAATGAAACAGAATCCCAAATACTAGAAGCCTACAGGACGCCGAATGTGCAAAATCATAAGAGATCCACACCTAGACACATTATAATGAAGATGCCCAACATACAGAATGAGGAGAGAATTTTAAAAGCTACAAGAGAAAGGAAGCAGATTACATTTAGGGTTAAACCAATCAGAATAACAGCTTATCTTTCAACACAGACTCTGAAAGCTAGAAGATCCTGGAATAACATATTTCAAACACTGAAAGAAAATGGGTTCCAACCAAGAATCGTGTATCTGGCGAAATTAAGCTTCAGGATGGAAGATGAAATTAAAACCTTCCACAATAAACAAAAGTTAAAAGTATTTGCAGCTAGAAAACCATCTCTTCAAAAAATCCTTGGCAAAACATTACAGGAAGACGAAATGGAAAATAACAATGAAAACCAACAGTGGGAGGTAGGACAGTAAAGGGGGGAAAATAATCAAAGAGGAAAACAAATCAGGTTTAGTAACATTAATAAACAAATATGGCTGGAAGAACAAACCATATCTCAATAGTAACCCTAAATGTTAATGGCTTAAACTCACCAATTAAGAGACACAGCTAGTTGAATGGATCACAAAACAAGACCCAACATTATGCTGCCTACAGGAGACGCATTTGATAGGAAAAGGTATACATAGACTGAAGGTGAAAGGATGGGAAAAATCATATCACTCATATGGACTGCGGAAACAAGCAGGAGTGTCCATACTCGTATCAAATAAAATAGATTTCAAGCCAAAGTTAATCAAAAGGGATAAAGAGGGACACTACATACTGCTCAAGGGAACCATACACCAACAAGACAGAACAATCATAAATATATATGCCCCAAACAATGGTGCTGCTATGATCATCAAGCAAACTCTTCTCAAGTGCAAGAGTCTAATAGACCACCATACAATAATCATGGGAGACTTCAACACACCTCTCTCACCACTGGACAGATCTTCCAAACAAAAGTTGAATAAGGAAACTATAGAAATCAATAACACAATTAACAACCTAGACTTAATTGACATATATAGAATATACCACCCAACATCAAGCAGTTACACTTTTTTCTCAGCAGCACATGGATCCTTCTAAAAAATAGATCATATATTATGTCACAGGGCAATTCTTAGACAATATAAAGGAGTAGAGATAATACCATGCATCTTATCTGATCATAATGGAATGAAACTGAAAATCAACGATAAAAGAAGGAAGGAAAAATCATGCATCACTTGGAGAATGAACATAAGGTTACTGAATGATCAATGGGTTTTAGAAGACATCAAGGAGGAAATTAAAAAATTCTTAGAGTTAAATGAAAACACAGACACAACATATCGGAACCTATGGGACACATTGAAAGCAGTTCTAAGAGGAAAATTCATTGCTTGGAGTTCATTCCTTAAAAAAAGAAAAAAACCAACAAATAAATGATCTCATACTTCATCTCAAAATCCTAGAAAAAGAAGAGCAAAACAACATCAAAAGAAGTAGAAGGCAAGAAATAATTAAAATCAGAGCTGAAATTAATAAAATCGAAACAAAAGAAACAATTGAAAAAAATTGACAAAACTAAAAGTTGGTTCTTTGAAAAAATAAATAAAATCGACAGACCCTTAGCCATGCTAACGAAGAGAAGAGAGAGAACTCAAATTACTAGCATATGGGATGAAAAAGGCAATATCACAACAGACACTTCAGAAATACAGAAGACAATCAGAAATTATTTTGAATCCTTATACTCCTTATACTCCAATAAAATAGAAGATAGTGAAGGCATTGATAAATTTCTTCTGTCATATAATCTGCCCAGATTGAGTCAGGAGGATATAGACAACCTAAACAGACCAATATCAATTGAGGAAATAGAAGAAACAATCAAAAGATTACCATCTAAGAAAAGCCCAGGACCGGATGGGTATACAGCAGAGTTTTACAAAACCTTTAAAGAGGAACTAATACCAATACTTTTCAAGCTATTTCAGAAAATAGAAAAAGAGGGAGAACTTCCAAATTCATTCTACGAGGCCAACATCACCCTGATTCTGAAACCAGACAAAGACACTTCAAAGAAAGAAAACTACAGACCAATATCTCTAATGAACCTAGATGCAAAAGTCCTCAATAAAATTCTGGCAAATCGGATACAAAAACATATCAAAAAAATTGTGCACCAAGATCAAGTAGGATTCATCCCTGGGATGCAAGCCTGGTTCAATATACAGAAATCAATAAATGTTATTCACAACATCAATAGACCTAAAAATAAGAACCATATGATCATCTCGATAGATGCAGAAAAAGCATTTGACAAAGTACAGCATCCCTTTATGTTCAAAACTCTCGAAAAACTAGGGATAACAGGAACATACCTCACCATTGTAAAAGCAATCTATGCTAAGCCTCAGACTAGCATCATTCTGAATGGAGAAAAATCTGGAACAAGACAGGGATGCCCTCTCTCACCACTTCTGTTCAACATAGTTCTCGAAACACTGGCCAGAGCAATTAGACAGACGAAAGAAATTAAAGGCATAAAAATAGGAAAAGAAGAACTTAAATTATCACTATTTGCAGATGACATGATTCTATACCTAGCAGACCCAAAAGGGTCTACAAAGAAACTATTAGAGCTAATAAATGAATTCAGCAAAGTGGCAGGATATAAAATCAACACGCATAAATCAAAGGCATTCCTGTATATCAGCGACAAATCCTCTGAAGTGGAAATGAGGACAACCACTCCATTCACAATATCCTCAAAAATAATAAAATACTTGGGAATCAACCTAACAAAAGAGGTGAAAGACTTATACAATGAAAACTACAGAACCCTAAAGAGAGAAATTGAAGAAGATCTTAGAAGATGGAAAAATGTACCCTGTTCATGGATAGGCAGAACTAACATCATCAAAATGGCGATATTACCAAAAGTTCTCTATAGGTTTAATGCAATGCCAATCAAAATCCCAATGGCATTTCTTGTAGAAATAGAGAAAGCAATCATGAAATTCATATGGAAGAATTAAAAGACCCAGAATAGCAAAAACAATGCTAAGCAGGAAGTGTGAATGGGGTGGTATAGCGATACCAGACTTCAAACTATACTACAGAGCAATAGTAACAAAAACAGCATGGTACTGGTACCAAAACAGGCGGGTGGACCAATGGTACAGAATAGAGGACTCAGTAACCAACCCACAAAACTATAACTTTCTTATATTTGATAAAGGGGCTAAAAGCATGAAATGGAGGAAGGATAGCATCTTCAACAAATGGTGCTGGGAGAACTGGAAATCCATATGCAACAAAATGAAACTGAATCCCTTTCTCTCGCCATGCACAAAAGTTAACTCAAAATGGATCAAGGAGCTTGATATCAAATCAGAGACACGACATCTGATAGAAGAAAAAGTTGGCTACGACCTACATACTGTGGGGTCGGGCTCCAAATTCCTCAATAGGACACCCATAGCACAAGAGTAAACATCTAGAATCAACAAATGGGACTTACTCAAACTAAAAATTTTTTTTCTCAGCAAAAGAAACAATAAGAGAGGTAAATAGGGAGCCTACATCATGGGAACAAATCTTTACTCCTCACACTTCAGATAGAGCCCTAATATCCAGAGTATATAAAGAACTCAAAAAATTAGACAATAAGATAACAAATAACCCAATCAACAAATGGGCCAAGGACCTGAACAGACACTTCTCAGAGGAGGACATACAATCAATCAACAAGTACATGGAAAAATGCTCACCATCTCTAGCAGTCAGAGAAATGCAAATTAAAACCACCCTAAGATACCATCTCACTCCAGTAAGATTGGCAGCCATTATGAAGTCAAACAACAACAAGTGCTGGTGAGAATGTGGGGAAAAGTGAACACTTGTTCATTGGTGGTGGGACTGCAAATTGGTGCAGCCAATTTGGAAAGCAGTATGGAGATTTCTTGGAAAGCTGGGAATGGAACCACCATTTGCCTCAGCTATTCCCCTTCTTGGTCTATTCCCTAAAGACCTAAAAAGAGCATGCTACAGGGACACTGCTACAACGATGTTCATAGCAGCACAATTCACAATAGCAAGACTGTGGAACCAACCTAGATGCCCTTCAATAGACGAATGGATAAAAAAAAATGTGTCATTTATACACAATGGAGTATTACTCTGCACTAAAAAATGACAAAATCATAGAATTTGGAGGGAAATGGATGGCATTAGAGCAGATTATGCTAAGTGAAGCTAGCCAAGCCCTAAAAAACAAATGCCAAATGTCTTCTTTGATATAAGGAGAGTAACTAAGAACAGCCTAGGGAAGAAGAGCACGAGAAGAAGACCAATATTAAACAAGGATGAGAGGTGGGAGGGAAAGGTAGAGATAAGGGAAATTGCATGGAAATGGAAGGAGACCCTCGGGGTTATACAAAATTACATACAAGAGGAAGTGAGGGGAAAGGGAAAAATAATACAAGGGGGAGAAATGAATTACAGTAGAGGGGGTAGAGAGAGAAGAGGGGAGGGGAGGAGAGGGGAGGGGGGATAGTAGAGTATAGGAAAGGCAGCAGAATACAACAGACACTAGTATGGCAATATGTAAATCAATGGAAGTGTAACTGATGTGATTCTGCAATCTGTATACGGGGTAAAAATGGGAGTTCATAATCCACTTGAATCAAAGTATGAAACATGATATATCAAGAACTATGTAATGTTTTGAACAACCAACAATAAATAAATAAATAGGAAAAAAATATTTTTCCATTTCCTTCTGGTAGTGTTATACAGCTTTTATAAAAAAAATATTCAGATCCTGAATGCATTTGGAATTCACTTTTTGTATAGTGTAATTATCTAACTTTATTTTTTTCTCCCCCAAAGGACAGTGAATGGTGTCAGCACAGATTATTGATTCATCCACTTTTCCCTCCAGGGTTCTCAGATGCTACTTATTACCAAGCCCTGCAGTTTCACTCCTGAGAGTTTGTTATGGGCTTTTCTCTGTTGCTTTCATTTACTTGAAGATTACCATGCCAGTTTCATGCTGTTAGTATTTGAATATTTGGTAGACCAGAGAGTTAAAGACTTTAAACTAATTTTCTCTAGTTTTCAATCTTGATCATTTTTAGAATTCATTGAGAATCAAGTTAAAAAAAACTGAAATTTAAAAAAATCCTGTTGGGATTTTGGTTGGTTTGCACGAATTTATAAATTATTTTTGGATAAATTGTAATTTTGACAGCATCAAGTTATTCTGTTTAGGAAAATGGCATGACTATTGATTTAGCTTTTTATGTACTTTGCTAAAATGTCATAGCCTTTCCCCATATAGATCTATAGCATTTCTTGTAAGATTTACTCACAGATATTTTTATTATTGTTATTTTCCTAATAGTGGCATGGGAACTATTCACCAGTATCAATTTCCATTTATTATTCTAAGAATATGGATAGTTACTCATTTTTAAATGTTAACCTTATATCTGGCCATTTTACTAAATCATTTTTATTAATTATCATAATTATCCAGCTCATTCTTCTGAGTATTTTTTTAGGAAGACAGTTACATTTGCTATAGATTTTCCTCACTGCAGTCAGTAGGATGTTCCAGTAAATTTTCAATTTCTGTTCATGTTCCTGGTTATTGAAAATAATGTATATGGATTCCTTGCATTGTTCCTTACCCATTTCTTACAAAATTTTTTAGCAAGCTTGTAAGAAAGATGACAGACAACCTGTCAATTTTCTTTATGAACATGCACATGTGCACACTTTTTTTTTCTTCTGGAAACTATATTTTGTCTTTTTCCTTAGGATTCTGTTGAGTTTTAGGTTTATGAGTGTTGAATTGTCAGTATAAAATAGATTGCAAATAAATAGAAGGCAAAGCAATGTATTTTACTACTTAGACTCACATGGTTATATGCACTCATATGAGTACCTTTTACCATTTCTCATCCTGGGAGAAGAGTAGTCTCTCTAAGCCAACCTCTGTGCTGGGCACTGGGCCATCTGTCATCATTAATGAACAGTCATTGGCAGGAGTTCGCTTTTCTTGCTCTGAGTGGCATGTTTGGAGGAAAAAATGCTGAGAACGTTCAAAGCCAGATGGCTGGCTGGCTGGCTGTAGGATGGCTGTGTGGCATTGCCAGGTCTCACCCTCTGCTTCTTGATTACAGGTGGTGGGGGATGAGACCAAAGGGCATTCTGGTTCCAATCATGCCTCTGCTCACCCTCTTGTCTTACTGTGCTCTCAGTAACTTCGAATGGCAATGTGTAGGTATGCTGCCCATGAGAGTTTCAATGACTAGCTTACAGTGTCCTTTTGTAAGCAAAGGAAAAAAAGAAGGAAAATAAAAATAAAAACCTTCATTTCCAAAAAAAAAAAAAAAAGATTCATCTCACTCCAGTCAGAATGGCAGCTATTAAGAATACTAACAACAATAAGTGTCATCGAGGATGTAGGAAAAAGGCACATTCATACATTATTCATGGGACTCTGATTAGGTGTAGCCAATATGAAAAGCAATATGGAAAATCCTTGGAAAACTAGGAATGGAATCACTATTTGACCCAGCTGTCCCACTCCTTGATCTGTGCCCAAAGGACTTAAAAGCATCATACTACAGGGATAGAGCCACATCAATGTTTCTAGCAGCACAATTCACAGTAGCTAAACTGTGGAACCAAACTCATTGCCCTTCCATAGATAAATGGATACAGAAAATGTGGTATATGTACACAATGGAATACTACTCAGCAATAAAAGAGAACATAATCATGGCATTTGCAGGTGAATGGGTGGAGTTGTAGAATATAATGATAAGTGAAGTAAGCCAATCCACAAAATACCAAATGCGAAATATATTCTCTGACATGAGGAGACTGATTCATAGTTGGGTTTGGAGGGGGAGCATGGGAGTATTAGATGAACTCAAGACTGGGCAGAGGGGTGGGAGGGGAAGAGAGGGAGCCTAGAAAATGATGGTGGAATGAGATGGATATCATTACCCTAATTACATGTGTGAAGACACGAATGTTGTGGATATACTTTGTATACAACCAGAGTTATGAAAAAATGTGTTCTCTATATATGTGCAAGATGAACTGTAATGGATACTAATGTCATGTATAAAAAAAATAGAATAAAATAAAACCTGAAAAGTAATCAAACAAAAATTACCTTCAATTGACCCTAAGTTTATTCAGAACAAGGTCAATGGCATTATGGCAGACATTTACATAGTCACCTCTTTCTACTCCTTGTTTATGTTTCTATCCTTAGTTTTGCTTTTTCTTCCTCCTTTAACATATATTATCAAATTGTATTTTATATTATTTTTAAGCAACCTGAAATATTAGGGTGATGAGATGAGAGATAAATACCATTCATATGTTCATAAAACTAGGTTATCATTTAGGATTTTATTTTTACTAAGAGCACTGACTTTCCAATTAGCTTTCCACCTGAAGAAATACGAGCATTTTTATTTTAGAATGTTGGCTGCTGAGAGGGCAGAGAGGATGCTTTATAGTACCTGGCAAATAGCAAACCACGCAATCATCACTAGTCAGGAACTTTTAATGACCAATTTGGTGCACAATGCATAGAACAATGTACCAGTGTGACCATTCTTCCTGGTTTCGTCTGTCAGAAATTATTCACATCTCTCAGTTTCAACTGCTTCATTGATAACCATTTTTTTCTTGTAATATTTTACTTAATCCTACTTCAATTTTCCAATTTTTTGTGGATATTTTTTTCTAAGACTCATATGAGGTCTAGGCTCAGTGTGTAAACTAATAGTAATTGTCCCTACTCCTGAGAAAAACATGATCAGGTCAGTTAAATTCACTGAAGTAAGTCCATGTGAATTATTCAATTATTTTTTTAGTGGATAATGAAGGCTTGACCTGTATGAAAGTCCCCAGAACTCTAAGTACAGTTAAACAGCACCTTCTTGGAGAAGCATCATGTCAGAGGAAGGAAATAGAGTAGCAATAAAAAGTAGTGAGTGGTGGGTGGTGGTGATATCTGCACAGTGGGAATGTACCTGAGGAACTTTGATACCAGAGAGTTGAGCTAAATAGAGTCGTAAACCTATAACCAATAAAACATCATCCCTAACACATTTAGAAGATATACGAAAGTGACAAATGTGAAAGTGTAGGTGAATTGGGAGTGGTTCAGAAGTAACACAAAATAAGACCATTCTATGAGCACCTTCAACTCTTGTCATGGTCCAAAGATCCCTGTGATTGTCTCGTCTGTTAGTTCCTCACATATGACACATTAAGAGTGAAAGACCACTCTTTCACAGAGGTCGACTACCTCTGTGCCAAAATCCTGAGGCACATGGATTGTGCTGCTCAGCCTGATGATCCGTGCTGCTCTGCCTGTAACATACAATAGCACCCAACTCTAGTTGTCTTTTACAGAGTTTGCCCAGCATCGTAGGTGCTAGAAACCTTGACTCCTCCATTGCAGAGTTGGCAGGGTGCGTAGCATGAATCTGCAGTGCATGACAGCTCTTAATCTCAAATGAGCAGTGACTGTCAGTTGACCTCTGAGGACGTTTGGGTTCAGTACCTGCAGTTCTCATCGTTGTCCTCAGTCTAGTGTGCATCTGCAACTTGAAGGTGTAGCCCATTTACCTACAGGGTGATCTGGTTTAAAAGTGATGATGGCACTGTCACTGAGCTGACAGAAGCACTTGTTGTAGTAATTTAAAATAATTATGAGGAAAAGAGTTCATCCTTCTCTTTTCATCTTCCCCCATAATTAACCAACAACAAAAAACTACAAATTTACTTAAGAAGTGATTTTTACCGCTTGTTTGATGGGTGCTTGCAGAGGTGGATGGTACAGCTGGACAGTCAGGAGGGACTCTGGGGAGGTCCCTTTGTGTGTGGAATCTGCTCTCACCAGGTCCACCTCAACACTCCTTTGCCCTCTGCAGGCCATTTAATCCACCTCTCTTCTAAGTGGTGCTAACATCGTGAAAATGGTGCCTGGATCCCTCCAAATTGAGAACACTTCACTGATGGTAGCTATTCTTTTATTCATTTCTATTAACACCTTCCCACATCGTCAATAAAAACTGGTCTAATTTTTTAAATGCTCCACAGAGTTCTCACTCTTCCCTGTTCCTACTTCAGTGAGGACCCGAGATCCCTATTTGTAATCTCTGGGAACTTGGATTATTTCCATTGTATAGATGTGGAAACTGACATCCAGAGAAGTTAAGTAACTTACCCAAGGGCAAAAAGGTAGAAAGAAAGGATTTAAACCAAGACATTCTGTATTCTCAGTGTGTGGCTGACCATTGTCCCCTGATCTATGTGTGTTGCTGACTAGTTTTTATGTGCTCCCTCCTCCTCCTCTTCATCTCCCCAACAAGAAGCAAAGCGATGCTGGCCCCAGAACTGCAGAAAAGTTTAGAGATTGGAAGCACCAAGTACTGCTGAAGGTAGAGGCTAAAGAATAAAACTAAAAATAAGAGAATTGGTTGCAAGTTAATTTCAGAAGCAGTTAGAACCTCAGATCTTTCTTTTATAGCCACAGACTGCAAGGCAGGCATTGCAAGCGATTGAATGGAGATTTACCATTTGAGGAAACTGAACCAGAGTATGCGAAAACTCAAAGCAAGCTGAAGGCTGAAGTCAAGTTCAGTGCTGGAGACAGGGGTACACAGTCAAATAGTGTTAGTGTCCCAACCCCCTTTTCCTTCCCACTCCCCAACACAAGCATCCAGGAAAGAATACTCCAGCTTTCTTACCACTAGGTAAAAATGAAGGAAAACCAAACTACTCAAAAGAATAGTAATCAAGACCCACATGTATGTGCACAGAAGTTCCAATCAGTTTCAAATCAACCTCATACTTAAATATACATGTATATATACATATGTGTATATGCATATACAATAAATTAAAAATGTGTGTATATATGTGTGTGTTTATATGCATATTCATTTTTTGCTTTTCTCTGTAAAATATATCATATTTCTATTATCAAGTGCAGAAAGTTTAATGATTCTGTCCCACTGATAGATTAATAGTACTTAGATCAGTGCCAAGTATATATCACATATTTGATAAATACTTGCTGAAGGAATTACTATGTGTTTAAACTGTTACACTCTCACAGAGACCCAAGCACCTCAAAAATGTTCTTTTTATAATTGAAAAGTATTACTTAATGAGTTATTGACAAAGTAAGTCTCCCTAGCATCACCACACTTAACAACTAAATTCCACTTCACTGCACCTCAATTTTAAACATAAAATTCCCAACAGCCAACTTCTAAAAAATGGCGAATTAATTTTTCTTTTATTAAAAAAAAAACAGGTGTATCATATCACATTCTTATCATTGTCTATTCTTAAATGAAAGCACAAAAGATTTCAGAAGGAGACTGATTACAGACTTCTGGAGGAATAAGCCACACTGTCCCTCCCATAGCCCTGAAGAGCTAACACTTCCCTTCAAAGACCATACCAGTCCTGGAGAATCAGCATCTGGTAAATACAGTCCATCAAAAGCTGTGGAGCAAAGGAGGAAAACCCCATCTAACTGCATATGTACCACTGAAATGAATATTCCACGTGGCTATGTAGAAAAGTCAGAACAAAGAACAAAGCAATATAACAGAATGTGATGTGACACATTATTTTGTGACAATAAATGAATAACCGGAGAAATAAAATCCTGTACTCCCCCTCTTCCCCTCACCTTTTCCCACAAACACGCATGCCCCCTGGGTACCCTGGCATTGCACAGACACATGCACACACCACGCGGACTGCAACACCTCTCACTTACTGAGTCTGGAGCAGGGGTATTAAGGAATCTCATGTCATCTGTCTAAATACTTAAGTTATAATCAAGCTGCAAAATTGTTAAATGCAACCATGAGAACAAATTTTTTAAATTGTGTAAAGCTATCATTTTTATATGACTAATCAAAGACAAAATACCAAAGACCACTAAATGTAACATTCTTGCACAAAGACTCTTCTGTGATGGGCCAAATTGTTTGGCTGCATAATAAAATAATGACATCCCTAAAAAAATTTAAAAAATACAAAATAAACAATTATGAGGGAGATACCAGAAGAATTCCTATGACTAGTTAACAATTGAAATATTTTTGTCTGCTTAAAAAAATAAGTAAAGGAGAAATATTTTCATATGAGCTACTAAATTTTAGGAACTGGGATAGAGATTCTACGTGGTGTATTCCATCAAGTAAGAGAAGTCTGGCCTGCCAATGGCATTGTAGGAAAGCCTTTGCCCAACTGACATATTTTGTCTTTCAAAATTAATGCTTAATGGTAGATGTCATCCAACTTTGTGACATGGAACTAACTCGTGCATCAATGCTTGATTGAACAAAAGTCAGAACAAGGTTGTGTGGAAATCCAGTCTGGCTCTTGAAAGTTCAGTCACCTTCTAGGTCATGGTAATGGAAGCTGTCCCAAGAGTTAGAAACTCCAAACCCACACTCCATTCCCTGAGCAGGGATGGTCTTTATTTATTGGACAAGAAGGAAACAGCCGAGATGCAGAGATTGCCTGGCCTTACTAACAGCAGACTAGTAGGTGACTAGCACCACCATGAGAGGAAATGCAGCCATGTTGCGTTCTCCTGTTCCCATTCACAGAAACTACACAGGGCAGCACATATATCTGGCTTGTTTAGTTCTTGATCTCAGATGGAGAGAGATTCTCTTTCACAGCAGTCAGCCACTACAGGACCTGAATGGTCTCCATATGGAACACATCTCCACCTTGAATCCTTTGTTACTTTGGGGAAGTTTGAGTTCCCTGATGGGCCAGTCCAGGTGGTGAGTTCATTGCTGTGGCAAAGGATGTGGGGCCTGCAAATGAGAAGGAGTAGAAAAATCAGAGTAAGAAAGACACTTCCAGGGAAAAGAACATTGGTTCATAGTATTCTCTATTGGATGCTTCCATCTTGCCCTCTGTCAGAGCTAGCTGCTCAGGTATATTGATTCTTAGTTCAAAGCTAGTTGAGGGCAAGTATCAACAAAATTCAACAAGCCTTAGCCTAATTCAACAACGGTTAGCTGACTTGGTGCTGCACTGCTCTGCTTTCAACCTGTGATGGGCTGAGTTCTCTGCTCCTTGGTACTGACCCTGAATACTGATCCTCCCCAAGGACAAACACCCCACCTGAGGATCACAAGGCCAGACCCAATGTGACTCCTCATGTCCCACATGTTAGAAAGGTCTTCCTTCTATTGAGATTAAATTTAATGTTTTTGAGAAATAGAAAGCTGCTCTACTCCAGCATCTTCAATATAGAGAATGTGAAGCAAAGCAAAGCACAGAGTACAGAGTCATGGAAACGGGCACCTCAGGGTTCTCATGAGGGCACGCATCATGGAACAGTATCATGGTCAAAGTCATGGTGCTATCAAACTGTTGATAACTTACATAACTTCATTGTTGCCCTGTTTCTGGCCTGATCACATTTCCTCCTGTAAAGCCCAATCCTGCTTTCAATGTAAATAACAACATGCATTCATTCTTACATCAGTTCCAAACCACTGTTATATACTCTTTATATTCATTTTAGATGTTTTCTTTTCATTCTTCAGGATTTTCAAACTTTAGAAATATCATAAGACTGTTAATAAAATTTTTATAAGGCCTTTCCTAATTGATATAAACAATATTGTTTTACCAATCTTGATGAGCAATAGCTTTTAAAGATTTTAACATATCATTAATGGGAAAGACAGGTCTATATTATAATAGTTGAAATATTCATCTATACATGTGAATTATTGAAGTCAGTGTATTTGAAAATGAATGCAAAAGTTTTCTTCCTATTGGGAGAGGGAAGAACACTGAAACTGCCTGTACATGAGAGTTATTTGGAATTTCTAGGAGGAGTCACAGACTTTTCTCATTTTGCCACATGTACTTTATCTTGCCTCTTTCCATAATTCAACATTTGGAATTTATTGGGAGAAATTCCAAACATTCCCTTTTCTGCTTTTATTCCTTTGAGTATCAATTGTCCTACAGCCTCAGGATACCTAGTAAGAATAGTGTTAGGAGAATAAGATAAATGTATCCACAATAATGGACCTTCTTGCCAAAATACTCCTGTAGGAATATTTTTTGTTGGTAGTACAATAAATAATAAAGGCAAACTTATATCAATTCTATCTAGATGCATATTTTCCATATATGTTTCAATAATTTTTAATGCCTTTCTAGCTTTAGGAGTTAACATTCAGGGTGAATTTGGATCTGATGGACCTTTTAGAATATCAAATAAAGGTCCCAACTCTCCTGTTGGTATGCCTAGATAAGGCCTTATCCAATTTATGTCTCCCAATAACTTTTGAAAGTCGTTAAGTGATTTGAGTTGATCTACTCGTATTTGAATTTTTGGTGGACAGACCATGGTTGAGGATAATAGAAGTCCTAAATAATTAATTGGAAAATTTAATTGTACTTTATCTATTCCTATCTCTAGATTATAATTTTTTAATAAGTTTGTAAGTGTGGCATAACATTCCAGCAATATGTTTTTATCTTTATGTGCTAATAATACATCATCCATATAGTGAAATATTTTTAGTTCAGGATTTTGATTTCTAAGTGGCTGGATTGCTTTATTAACATAGATTTGACGCATAGTTGAACTGTTAGCCATTCCTTGAGGGAGTACTTTCCACTCATATCTTTCATCAGGACCTTCATGATTTAATGCAGGGATAGTAAATGCAAAACGTGGACTATCCTCGGGATGAATAGGAATCAAAAAAAAAAAACAATCTTTAATATCAATAGCTAAAACATGCCACGTTTTTGGTAAAGCAGACAATTGAGGAATCCCTGATTGAGCAGGTCCCATAATAACCATCTCATTATTAATGGCTCTTAAATCTTGCAATAATCTCCATTTGCCTGATTTCTTTTTGATGGCAAAAATGGGAGTATTATGGGGAGATATGGAAGGTTGTAAATGTCCTTCCACTAATTGTTGTTTGACCAGATCATGGGCTACTTGTATCTTTTCTTTAGTCAGGGGCCACTGAGGAACCCACACTGGTCTTTCTGATTTCCAAGTAATTTTGATTGTCTCAGTGGCCCTTTCTGAAAATCCGACCCATGTCTGTCTGTTCCTTGATCTAATTGAATTGGTGCTGCTATACCTTGTTCTTGTTTTCCTAATCTTTTTTCTTTCCTTACACCTTGTCTAGCCCTAGTAGTGGGCGCATTAGGATTGATGCTATTTGTTAACATCAAACCTAGTTGATCTAGGACATCTCGTCCCCATAAATTTATGGGAAGATGATCTAATACATATGGTTGTATAGTTCCTTCATATCCTTCAGGATCCTTCCAATCTAATACCATAGCACTTCTATGGGGATTTGTTGCCACTCCTAAGCCTCGAAGCGTTTGAGTGGCTTGTTGTAATGGCCAATGTTTTGGCCATTTTTGAAGAGATATGATGCTAAGGTCAGCACCTGTGTCCAGCAGCCCATTGAACTCATGACCCTGAATATTTAGTTTTAGCATCGGGCGAGAATCTAAATTTAAAGACAACATAGCCCAATCTACACCTGTGGAGCCTAATCCCTTAGAACCTCTTTCTACATTACGACTAGAGAACTTATTATGTAGGCTGGGTATTATTAAAAACTGTGCTATTCTATCTCCAGGTGAAATTACTGATATACCTCCTGGAGAACTAGCTATAATTTTTATTTCACCTATATAATCGGGATCAATTACCCCAGGACTTATCATAAGTCCTTTTAATGTAGATGAACTATGTCCCAATAATAAGCCTACTGTTCCTTGGGGAAGAGGTCCTTTTACTCCTGTAGGGATGATTTGAACTCCCATCTCTGGAGTTAGTACTGCTCTGGCAGAGGCGCAGATGTCCAACCCTCTGCTCCCTCGGGTTTGTCTGATGAGGGATTTAATGGACAATGTGTCCTGGGCACCACCCTGATGGTGTTGCTGGGATCCTGCACTGCCCCATATATTTGTGGTTGTGGGCCCCGGAGCATTGGGCCCCCCAGTCCATCTTTTGGCAATGAAGCCTGATGCCTTTCTCCACAATATCGTGGGTAAATACCTGATCCTTGTCCGTTTTTTGATAAGGGAGTACCTTCTATGGTGGTTTGAGAACGGCATTCATTAGCCCAATGTCTCCCTCTATGGCATCGTGGGCAAATACCCAGTATTCTATTCCTTTGATTTCTAGTTTTGTTAAAACCTCCTCTTATGGGGCAACTCCTTTTAAAATGTCCTGTTCGTTCACAATTATAGCATGTTTCTGGCCTGGCATCTAAAGCCTGTTGTACTGCAGCTGCCAAGACTTGCCCTTATTTATTAATATCACTACATAATTTAATATATGTGTTTAAGTCTTCATGTCTCCATGGTCTAATAACCTCTCTGCAGCAACGATTTGCTTGGTCATAAGCCAGTTGTTTTATTAATGGCATTGCTTGATCTGTATCCCCCAAAATTTTGGCAGCTGTTTGAATAAGCCTATCTACAAAGTCAGCGTAAGGTTCATTAGGTCTCTGTATTACCTTAGATAGCTGACCTTGTAAATCTCCATGTCCTTGTAAAGTCTTCCATGCCCTAACTGTGTCTGCAGCAATTTGTGCATATATAGCAGGATCATATTCAATTTGTTGCCGTTGACCCTCATAAGGTCCTTTTCCTAACAGCATATCTAGATTTCTTTGAGGGTAACCGGCTGCTGCATTTCGCCTAGCTGTCTCCATGCAAAATTCCTCATTGGCAACCTTCCACAACAAATATTGTCCTCCATTTAGCACAGATTTACACATGCTAGCCCAATCTGCTGGTGTCATGTCCAAGTTAGTAATGGACTCTACCATGCTTACCGTGAAGGGAGCTTGGGGACCGTAGGTTGTTACAGCCTCCTTTAACTGCTTCACTGTTTTAAAATCTAAAGCACGGTGAATTCGCTGCCCTCCTACCTGTTCAAGTACGGGGCATGCTAATCTTTGAGGTCCTGTCTCAGGATCCCACTTATCAACTATGGGGTTTGAGGGCCACTCAGCTGTTTCCATCGGTGGGGCTGTTGGTTGAATTATGCCCTCTGGTAATAAAATGGAGTTAGTAACAGCCTCTTGTTGTGGCCTTTTTCCTAATAACCCCCTTTCCTTTAAATTTTCTTGCTCTCTCTGACTAGCTCGAGAGACCTTCTCTTTTGCTTGATCTGAAATGTCTTTCTCCATGGTCTGAATCTCTAACAATTTACTTAACACCTTTTCGGTTTCTTTTTTACTAATTTCTAATCTTCTATAAAGATAACGCAACCCAATAAGATAACACAAAACAAAACCGCAACTGAATGAAACAAAAACTGAATAAAAATTCGCTGTATCAATTTTCTCTTTCTCTGGGCTGACAAACTTCAAACCTTGAGCCAACCATTTTTCCCAGTTTGCCTGAGAAATTTCTAGGGACAGGCAGCTTGAAACAAAAACGAAAGAAATCAAAACAAGAACACATTGTTTTTTGAAATGGTCACCCATTCTCTCGCCTTCCCTCAGGGGCGAGCAATTTCACTTACCTCCAAGTTTCAGACGCTCCACGTATGGACCACCAAAATGCCACAGTCTTGGCTGGGCACAAGATCATGAGCCACCACACACCTTGTAGATTCAAACAGCAATTCTTTATTCCAGAACTCACACCGGCCTCTACACACGTTCTGGGGAAATCCAAGTTCTTCTGCCACCCAATTCACCTACTCCACGAGGCTTTCTTTTCCAATACTTTCTGAATCTCAGGAGAACTCAATGGGAACAAGCAGCAGGAACACCCTATTCCCGGCAGCAATAATCTTCAACCTCCAACTTCCCTAAAACCCCTATTGTCTTAAACCGGGAATGCCCTAAACCCAAGGACCAGGATAGTTCCTCAAACCTGATCAGCTCTAAACCTGGATCCGCCTTCCTTGAGCAAGGTCACCTTACATCCAATGTCAACAGCGAAATCCATTTAACATGGGGTACGCTAGCAAGGAAATTTTGATGCGTCATTTCTACTTGGCAATGGCCCTCAGCAGTGCAGAGATCCTCTGTGCCAGGATGGAGGCTGGTGAGTGGTCCTTCACTGGCCGCATGGTAACCATGGGGGCATTGGGAAGAGAGGCTCTTTGCTGTCCAGCAGGGTTCCCAGATGCAGGCTGAGGGGTGGGTGTTCGGACAATGGGATGGGACAGATTGGGGTTGGGTTGGGAGAACTGAAGAGTTGGGGGGCCTGGGAGGACTGGTCCCATTGCTGGCTGCCTGTGCTGCCTACGACCGTGGACTTTGCTGTGTGGGCCAGAGCTGCCACTAGATGCAGAAGATGAGAAAATGATAGCCATGGAAGAGGAAGTAGTGTCCATGGCCATGTCCTCAGGCAGCACAGCGGGATTCTGGGAAAGGTGAGCCAATGACATGGCTATGAGGGTTGGAGGGACACTCCTAGTGGAGAGCTGGCCCTGGGTATTGGGGTTGTGGGTAAAAGGGACAGGAGTGGGTCTTGGGAAGGAATGAGGAGGAGGAGGAAGAGGAGCAGCAGGAGGAGCAGCCAAAGGAGAGGGAACATTAGGAAGAGAAGGAGGAGCAGGAAAAGGAGTTGTTGGAGGAGGAATAGGAGGAGGATGAGGAAGAAGAGGGGGAGGAGGGGGAGGATAAGAAGAAGAAAGAGGAGGAAAAGGAGGAGGAGGAGGGGGAGGAGGAGGACGAGAAAATTGAGAAGGGGAGGAAGAAAAGGAGGAAGAGGCAGAGGAAGTGGAGGAAAGGAGAAGGGGAGGAGTAGGAATAGGGGAAAGAGGAGGAGGAGGAGACGAAGTAAGAGTAGGAGGAAAAGGAGGAGGAGAGGGAGGGGGAGGAGGAGGAGGAGGGAGAAGAGGGAGAGGATGAAGAAGAATAGGGTGGGGAATGGGAGGGGGAGGGAGAGGAGGGGCAGAAGGGGAAGGAGGAGGAAGAGGGGGAAGAGAGGCAGAAGGAGGAGGAGGGGGAAGAGGGGGAGGTGGATGAGGAGGAAATGAAGAAAGAGGAGGATAAAAAGGAGGAGGAGGAGGATAAATACACATGGGGGTTGGGGATTCCATTCTGGAAGAGGTAGGATTGGAGGGGAAAGGAACCTGGGTATGAGGTGTGGGGAGGTGTGAACTGGGAGGTATCACAGGTCTTGACAGTTGTGTGGTGGGGTGACACACATTAGGGGTAACTCCGACATGGGGATTGGGGCTGAAGGGAGAAGGAGGTGTAGTGGGAAGAGGCAGAGGAATGGAAGTTGGGATTTCCCCCTCATCTTTATTAGCTGAAGGGGAAGGTGGAGGGATGGATAGGTTCAGGGGCCCAGGAGGCTGGAATTCCAACTGCCTGTTGGCAAGGATGGTTGGGATGGGGGAGGGTTCTGTGTGTGGTGTCATTGTGTTAGTAGTCTCACTATGGGCCCCAGGTTGGGCACAAGAATAAACAGGCAGTCTGGTGGTAGAGTCCTCCATAGCTTCTTTTCTACCCTCCAAGTTCTTCATTTTACCTCCAACTTCTTCTTTTTTGCACCTGGAACCTCTGTCAGCAGGGTGCCTGTGTCTTTCTCTAGGCATTGGAGAGGCCTCTTAGCAGGTGGCGGCAGACCATCTTGATAGCAGGGCAGCCACATTGGCAGGGCCATAGACATTGGCTTCTTCTTTTTGGACCTCCAGGTAGAAGCTCTGGCTGGAGGACAGCTCTCTGATGGTCCACAGAAATGCTTCTGTCCATGCATTACTTTGCTTGAGCCCTGGGAGCCTGGAGAGCTGAGCAGATGGTGTTTCTCCAGCCTTACTTTGGGCCCCTTGTCTGGAAGTGAGGAGCAGCTGGGGTCTGACTCTGGCAGCACTGCTGCCTCTGCATTAGCCTGAGCCATGGGCAGCCCTCCTGCAGCAGGTCTGTGGGAGCTGCAGATGACAGGCCCCCAGATGGAAGATCTTGGAAATGTCCTGGGTCTTCTCTTGAAAGGTGTTTCCTTCCCCAGGCACAGGTTGGGTTCCAGAGAACTGAGTTTTCCCTGGGTCTCCTGACGCCTTACTAATGTTTCTTCCTCTATTCTCAGGGCACCCAGTTCCAGATCCTCCTGCCTGTCTCTTCCTTCAGGAAATCTCCTCCTCCTCCTGGTGGACCACTAATTCTTCAGGCTGCCCTTTGATTGTCAGCTCTGTTTCCTCTGAATGAGGGATAGGGGGTTGGGTGGATATCATGGTCTGCACAGCCTGATGGACTTGCTCAACTGGTAAATGTGGGAGTACTGGTCTGCAGCAAGCAGGAAGGGACCCTTACTGTTCTGGGTGGTTCAAACATCTGCGAGTTGGTGTAGGACAGCACTGGCTTTATGAGGGAAGTACCTCAGGACACCAGCAGCAGGATCCCAATAGGAGGGCAGCACCTGCAGGAGAAGGCCTGTGAGGCAGCTGAACCAGGCCTGGGAGGATGATGATAGTGGTGGAACAGCCTGGGGACAGATATGATGGCAGCTCCTGGAGCAGCTTGGTGATCCTGCCATGGAGCCAAAGCATTGTGAGTCAGGCATGCTTGATGGTCCAAAAGGGCCAGGTGGCCTGGCCCTAACCATGCTTGCTAAGAAGACTGACCATTCAGGTCAGCTGGTGAGATCTGTCTGGACACTAGTGACAAGACCAAAGGAGCTCGGCTGGGACAACTACTCCTCTGGAGACCAAAGGCGCACTATTGAGTTCACCTATTGTGACTTCTGGCTGGAAAGTATGATGGAGAAAGGGCTTGGGGACAAGCCTGGTTGGTCAGAGGAAGGCCCCCAGGAAAGGGAGCAAGACCCAATGTCCACTGCTAGTCTGAGTGTAGAGCTCCTTGGGACTCTGCGATGCTTCTTTTTCCACCAAATGATTCTCATCTCTTCAGAGTGTTATTCTGGGGCTGCTTTCTTATTGGTTATTTAGATGTTTATACCATATGACTCCAAATAATATCTGTATGGCTTCTGTTTGACATGAGGTAGTCATCTGGATTTGTCAATTACCCAATCAAAACTGACACCGATTACTCCTGAACTGCTCAACTCAGGTTTTCTCAATAATTTCCAGCATATTATAATTTTGGAAAACCAATAGAATGGTGTGTGGAAGGAACAGTCCAACAGAAATCAGGACCAGTCATGGTGCCTAACTTTTTGATATTAGCTTCAGGCAAAATAAAGACATTTTGATTGGGATGAAGTCCCTTTTATTCTAAAAAATAATACGTATATCTTTATTTCTGAATCATATTTAGGGGACCCAATATTCTTACTGTTGCCTAGGACCACATTTCTCAGAGATCTCAGTCTGTGTTGGGCTGGCTGCTATGCTGTGACCCAAGGTGATGCAGTACACCTCATGTTTCAGAGGTCTCAACTATGGGAAGCCAGCTCCATTGCTCTGGTCATGAGCTGAGTCTGAACATCATGGAAGAAGGGCATTTTTTAGGAAGCCTCTAAACCCATGGCTGCTATGAAGCAGAAAGAAAGGAGGACCAAGTGACAAAATATAATCTCTAAGGACATGTCCCCAGTGACCTACTTCTTCCAGACATGCCCAAATTTCTCCATTTACTACCCAGTACTTTCAAATTATTAATCCACCCAATGGATTTGTTCATAGATTGTTACCAGTCTCATAATGTAATAATTTCACCTCTGAACATTCCTACATTACCTCACTTCAGCTTTTGAGATACTCCTAATTCTAAAATTTCACATGTGGAGCATGATCCCCAAAAGGCTATGAACATCTCACCATGCAAAATACATTCAGTGTATCTCCAGGACACACTGGAGATACAAATCTGAACAGTTCCAACATTTCCCCAAACTTCAAGTCCAAAGTCTCTTCTGGGACTCAAACTCTTTTTTGTCAGCCTTTGTGGAAACCAAAATCAACTTATGTATATCCAATATTCAGTGGCAGAGAGTAAGTATTTCCATTCCAAAGGGAGAAATAGACACACAGAAAGAAAAGGTTGCTACAAACCAAGACACCTCTCAGAAAATTATACACAATCAACAAATATATGAAAAAATGCTCAACATCTCTACCAATTAGAGAAATGCAAATCAAAACTACTCTATGATTTCATCTGACTCCAGTCAGAATGGCAACTATTAAGAACAAAATCAATAACTGTTGGCAAGGATGTGGGGGGAAAAGGCACACTTATACACTGCTGATGGGACTCCCAAATGTACAGTCTCTACAGTGCATAAAACAATATAGCATTCTGACCTTTCTACCTGGTTTAGTGCCTGGCAAAAATAATACATGTCTCTCGGTTTCAGAGGCTTCATTGATAACCAGTCATTTTTTTTTCTTGTAGAGAAATTATTTTAATTCTATTTAAATTTTCCAATTTTTGTGTGGATATTTCTTTCTAAGACTCATACGAGGTCTAGGCTCAGTATGTAAATTCATAGTAATTGTCCCTACTCCTGAGTAGAACATGATGAGGTCAGTTAAATTCACTGAAGAAAGTCCATGTGAATTATTCAATTATTTCTTTAGTGGATAATGAAGGCTTGACCTGTGTGCAATTCCCCAGAACTCTAAGTACAGTTGAACACCACCTCCTGGAAGAAGCATCATGTCAGAGGAAGGAAATAGAGTAGCAATAAAAAGTAGTGCGTGGTAGGTGGTGGTGATGTTTGCACAGTGGGAATTGCCTGAGGAACTTTGATACAAGACAATTGAGCTAAATAGAGTTGTAAACCTAAAACCAAGGTTCATGCCAATAAAAAGAGGTAGGGTACAACTTTATCTGAACATCATTCCTAACACATTGAGAAGCTGTCCCAAAGTGAAAAATGTAATTGCAGAAGAATTGGGAGTGGTTCAGATGTGGACTAGTAGTAATGCAAAATAAAACCATTCCATGAGCACCTTCAACTCTTTGTCATTGTCCAAAGATCCTTGTGATTGTTGCATCTGTCAGTTCTTCACATATGATACACACATTTAAAAAAAATAGTAAAACAATGATGGACCAACTCTGTGCATAAATACTGAAGCACATGAATTGTGTTGCTCATCCTGATGATCCGTGGTGTTCTGCCTGTATCATAAAATATCACCCAACTCTGGCTGTCTTGTACAGAGGTTGCCCAGCATTATAGGAACTAGAAACCTTGACTTCTCCATTGCAGAGTTGGCAGGATGTATAGCATGGATCTGCAGTGCATGAAAGCTCTTATTCACAAATGAGCAATGAGTGTCAGTTGATGACTCAGAGGACATTTGGGTTCAGTACCTGCAGTTTTTATCATTGTCCTCAGTCTACTTTGTGCATCTGCAACTTGAAGGCATCGCCCACTCACCTACAGGGTGATCTGGTTTAAAAGCTATAATGGTACTGTCACTGAGCTGACAGAAGCACCTATTGTAGAAATTTAAAGTAATTACAGGGAGAAACCAGAAGAATTCCTATAACTAGTTAACAATTGAAATATTTTGTGTGCTTAAAAAATTAAGTAAAGGAGAAATATTTTCCTATGAGTACTAAATTTCAGGAATTGGGATAGAGATGCTAAGTGGTGTATTCTATCAAGTAAGAAAAAATCTGGCCTGCCAATGGCATTGTAGGAAAGCCTTTGCCCAACTGACACATTTTGTCTTTAAAAATTAATTCTTATGGTAGATGTCATCCAACTTTGTGACATGGAACTAACTCGTGCATCAGTGCTTGATACAACAAAAGAACAAGGTTGTGTGGAAATCCAGTCTGGCTCTTGAATGTTCAGTCACCTTCTTGGTCGGGGTAATGGAGGCTGTAACAAGAGTTGGATCAGAGTGAAAACTCCAAACCCACCCTCCATTCCCTCAGCAGGGATGGTCTTTGTTTACTGAACAAGAAGGAAGCAGCTGAGGTGGAGAGATTGTCTGGCCTTACAAACAGCAGTCTAGAAGATGACTAACACCACCATGAGAGGAAAATGCAGCCATGTTGCATCCTCATGTTCCCATTCACAGAAGCCACACAGGGCAGCACATATATCTGGCTTGTTTAGTTCTTGATCTCAGATGGAGAGAGATTCTCTTTCACAGCAGTCAGCCACTGCAGGACCTGAATGGTTGTTACTTTGGGGAAGAGTTTGAGTTCTCTGATGGGCCAGTCCAGGTGGTGAGTTCGTTGCTGTGGCAAAAAAAGGTGGGGCCTGCAAATGAGAAGGAGTAGAAAAATCAGAGTAAGAAAGACACTTCCAGTGAAAAGAACATTTTGTTCCTAATATTTTCTATTTAGTGATTCCATCTTGTCCTCTGTCATAGCTAGCTGCTCAGGTATATTTATTCATAGTTCAAAGCTAGTTGACGGCAAGTATCAACAAATACTCACAAGCCTTAGCCTAATTAAAACTTGTTAGCTGAGTCAAGATCCTTCAAGGAGATGATGAGAGGAACAGAAACCAAGGTCAGCATCTTTTTTTTTTTTATTGTTGGTTGTTCAAAACATTACATAGTTCTTGATATATCCTATTTCACACTTTGATTCAAGTGGGTTATGAACTCCCATTTTTACCCCGTATACAGATTGCAGAATCACATCAGTTACGCTTCCATTGATTTACATATTGACATACTCATGTCTGTTGTATTCTGCTGCCTTTCCTATACTCTACTATCCCCCCTCCCCTCCCGTCCCCTCTTCTCTCTCTACCCCCTCTACTGTAATTCATTTCTCCCCCTTGTATTATTTTTCCCTTTCCCCTCACTTCCTCTTGTATGTAATTTTGTATAACCCCGAGGGTCTCCTTCCATTTCCATGCAATTTCCCTTCTCTCTCCCTTTCCCTCCCACCTCTCATCCTTGTTTAATGTTGGTCTTCTTCTCGTGCTCTTCTTCCCTAGGCTGTTCTTAGTTACTCTCCTTATATCAAAGAAGACATTTGGCATTTGTTTTTTAGGGCTTGGCTAGCTTCACTTAGCATAATCTGCTCTAATGCCATCCATTTCCCTCCAAATTCTATGATTTTGTCATTTTTTAGTGCAGAGTAATACTCCATTGTGCATAAATGCCACATTTTTTTATCCATTCGTCTATTGAAGGGCATCTAGGTTGGTTCCACAGTCTTGCTATTGTGAATTGTGTTGCTATGAACATCGTTGTAGCAGTGTCCCTGTAGCATGCTCTTTTTAGGTCTTTAGGGAATAGACCGAGAAGGGGAATAGCTGAGGCAAATGGTGGTTCCATTCCCAGCTTTCCAAGAAATCTCCATACTGCTTTCCAAATTGGCTGCACCAATTTGCAGTCCCACCAACAATGTACAAGTGTACCCTTTTCCCCATATCCTCACCAGCACTTGTTGTTGGACTTCATAATGGCTGCCAATCTTACTGGAGTGAGATGGTATCTTAGGGTGGTTTTAATTTGCATTTCTCTGACTGCTAGAGATGGTGAGCATTTTTCCATGTACTTGTTGATTGATTGTATGTCCTCCTCTGAGAAGTGTCTGTTCAGGTCCTTGGCCCATTTGTTGATTGGGTTATTTGTTATCTTATTGTCTAATTTTTTGAGTTCTTTATATACTCTGGATATTAGGGCTCTATCTGAAGTGTGAGGAGTAAAGATTTGTTCCCATGATGTAGGCTCCCTATTTACCTCTCTTATTGTTTCTTTTGCTGAGAAAAAAATTTTTAGTTTGAGTAAGTCCCATTTGTTGATTCTAGATGTTAACTCTTGTGCTATGGGTGTCCTATTGAGGAATTTGGAGCCCGACCCCACAGTATGTAGGTCGTAGCCAACTTTTTCTTCTATCAGATGTCGTGTCTCTGATTTGATATCAAGCTCCTTGATCCATTTTGAGTTAACTTTTGTGCATGGCGAGAGAAAGGGATTCAGTTTCATTTTGTTGCATATGGATTTCCAGTTTTCCCAGCACCATTTGTTGAAGATGCTATCCTTCCTCCATTTCATGCTTTTAGCCCCTTTATCAAATATAAGAAAGTTGTAGTTTTGTGGGTTGGTTACTGAGTCCTCTATTCTGTACCATTGGTCCACCCGCCTGTTTTGGTACCAGTACCATGCTGTTTTTGTTACTATTGCTCTGTAGTATAGTTTGAAGTCTGGTATCGCTATACCACCCGATTCACACTTCCTGCTTAGCATTGTTTTTGCTATTCTGGGTCTTTTATTCTTCCATATAAATTTCATGATTGCTTTCTCTATTTCTACAAGAAATGCCATTGGGATTTTGATTGGCATTGCATTAAACCTATAGAGAACTTTTGGTAATATCGCCATTTTGATGATGTTAGTTCTGCCTATCCATGAACAGGGTACATTTTTCCATCTTCTAAGATCTTCTTCAATTTCTCTCTTTAGGGTTCTGTAGTTTTCATTGTATAAGTCTTTCACCTCTTTTGTTAGGTTGATTCCCAAGTATTTTATTATTTTTGAGGATATTGTGAATGGAGTGGTTGTCCTCATTTCCACTTCAGAGGATTTGTCGCTGATATACAGGAATGCCTTTGATTTATGCGTGTTGATTTTATATCCTGCCACTTTGCTGAATTCATTTATTAGCTCTAATAGTTTCTTTGTAGACCCTTTTGGGTCTGCTAGGTATAGAATCATGTCATCTGCAAATAGTGATAATTTAAGTTCTTCTTTTCCTATTTTTATGCCTTTAATTTCTTTCGTCTGTCTAATTGCTCTGGCCAGTGTTTCGAGAACTATGTTGAACAGAAGTGGTGAGAGAGGGCATCCCTGTCTTGTTCCAGATTTTTCTCCATTCAGAATGATGCTAGTCTGAGGCTTAGCATAGATTGCTTTTACAATGGTGAGGTATGTTCCTGTTATCCCTAGTTTTTCGAGAGTTTTGAACATAAAGGGATGCTGTACTTTGTCAAATGCTTTTTCTGCATCTATCGAGATGATCATATGGTTCTTATTTTTAGGTCTATTGATGTTGTGAATAACATTTATTGATTTCTGTATATTGAACCAGGCTTGCATCCCAGGGATGAATCCTACTTGATCATGGTGCACAATTTTTTTGATATGTTTTTGTATCCGATTTGCCAGAATTTTATTGAGGACTTTTGCATCTAGGTTCATTAGAGATATTGGTCTGTAGTTTTCTTTCTTTGAAGTGTCTTTGTCTGGTTTCAGAATCAGGGTGATGTTGGCCTCGTAGAATGAATTTGGAAGTTCTCCCTCTTTTTCTATTTTCTGAAATAGCTTGAAAAGTATTGGTATTAGTTCCTCTTTAAAGGTTTTGTAAAACTCTGCTGTATACCCATCCGGTCCTGGGCTTTTCTTAGATGGTAATCTTTTGATTGTTTCTTCTATTTCCTCAATTGATATTGGTCTGTTTAGGTTGTCTATATCCTCCTGACTCAATCTGGGCAGATTATATGACAGAAGAAATTTATCAATGCCTTCACTATCTTCTATTTTATTGGAGTATAAGGAGTATAAGGATTCAAAATAATTTCTGATTGTCTTCTGTATTTCTGAAGTGTCTGTTGTGATATTGCCTTTTTCATCCCATATGCTAGTAATTTGAGTTCTCTCTCTTCTCTTCGTTAGCATGGCTAAGGGTCTGTCGATTTTATTTATTTTTTCAAAGAACCAACTTTTAGTTTTGTCAATTTTTTTTCAATTGTTTCTTTTGTTTCGATTTTATTAATTTCAGCTCTGATTTTAATTATTTCTTGCCTTCTACTTCTTTTGATGTTGTTTTGCTCTTCTTTTTCTAGGATTTTGAGATGAAGTATGAGATCATTTATTTGTTGGTTTTTTTCTTTTTTTAAGGAATGAACTCCAAGCAATGAATTTTCCTCTTAGAACTGCTTTCAATGTGTCCCATAGGTTCCGATATGTTGTGTCTGTGTTTTCATTTAACTCTAAGAATTTTTTAATTTCCTCCTTGATGTCTTCTAAAACCCATTGATCATTCAGTAACCTTATGTTCATTCTCCAAGTGATGCATGATTTTTCCTTCCTTCTTTTATCGTTGATTTTCAGTTTCATTCCATTATGATCAGATAAGATGCATGGTATTATCTCTACTCCTTTATATTGTCTAAGAATTGCCCTGTGACATAATATATGATCTATTTTTTAGAAGGATCCATGTGCTGCTGAGAAAAAAGTGTAACTGCTTGATGTTGGGTGGTATATTCTATATATGTCAATTAAGTCTAGGTTGTTAATTGTGTTATTGATTTCTATAGTTTCCTTATTCAACTTTTGTTTGGAAGATCTGTCCAGTGGTGAGAGAGGTGTGTTGAAGTCTCCCATGATTATTGTATGGTGGTCTATTAGACTCTTGCACTTGAGAAGAGTTTGCTTGATGATCATAGCAGCACCATTGTTGGGGGCATATATATTTATGATTGTTCTGTCTTGTTGGTGTATGGTTCCCTTGAGCAGTATGTAGTGTCCCTCTTTATCCCTTTTGATTAACTTTGGCTTGAAATCTATTTTATTTGATACGAGTATGGACACTCCTGCTTGTTTCCGCAGTCCATATGAGTGATATGATTTTTCCCAACCTTTCACCTTCAGTCTATGTATATCTTTTCCTATCAAATGCGTCTCCTGTAGGCAGCATAATGTTGGGTCTTGTTTTGTGATCCATTCAACTAGCTTGTGTCTCTTAATTGGTGAGTTTAAGCCATTAACATTTAGGGTTACTATTGAGATATGGTTTGTTCTTCCAGCCATATTTGTTTATTAATGTTACTAAACCTGATTTGTTTTCCTCTTTGATTATTTTCCCCCCTTTACTGTCCTACCTCCCACTGTTGGTTTTCATTGTTATTTTCCATTTCGTCTTCCTGTAATGTTTTGCCAAGGATTTTTTGAAGAGATGGTTTTCTAGCTGCAAATACTTTTAACTTTTGTTTATTGTGGAAGGTTTTAATTTCATCTTCCATCCTGAAGCTTAATTTCGCCGGATACACGATTCTTGGTTGGAACCCATTTTCTTTCAGTGTTTGAAATATGTTATTCCAGGATCTTCTAGCTTTCAGAGTCTGTGTTGAAAGATCAGCTGTTATCCTGATTGGTTTAACCCTAAATGTAATCTGCTTCCTTTCTCTTGTAGCTTTTAAAATTCTCTCCTTATTCTGTATGTTGGGCATCTTCATTATAATGTGTCTAGGTGTGGATCTCTTATGATTTTGCACCTTCGGCATCCTGTAGGCTTCTAGGATTTGGGATTCTGTCTCATTCTTCAAGTCTGGGAAGTTTTCTCAAATTATTTCATTGAATAGATTGTTTATTCCTTTGGTTTGGAGCTCTGTGCCTTCCTGTATCCCAATGACTCTTAAGTTTGGTCTTTTAATGTTATCCCATATTTCTTGGATGTTCTGCTCATGGTTTCTTAGCAGTCTTGCTGAGCTGTCTATGTTCTTTTCAAGTTGAAATACTTTGTCTTCATTGTCTGATGTTCTATCTTCTAAGTGATCGACTCTGCTGGTAGTATTCTCAATTGAGTTTTTAAGTTGGTTTATTGCTTCCTGCATTTCTAGGATTTCTATTTGTTTTTTTTTTTTATTACCTCTATCTCCCTGTGTAATTGATCTTTTGCTTCTTGGATTTGTTTATGTAATTCATTGTCAAAGTGATCTTTCATTGTCTGATTTTGCTGTCTCATGTCTTCCTTGAGACTCCAGATCATCTGAAGCATGTATATCCTGAATTCTTTATCTGACATTCCATCTGTTGCAGCTATTACCTCTTCTAGAGTTGAGTTGACCTGCATTGCTTGTGGTCCTTTCTTTCCTTGTCTTTTCATACTGCTCGCGTTTCTTTCTGCTTGTTGAAACTGTTGTGTTTTTGAAATTTTCCCCCTATATATTTATATTGCTCTTGTATAGTTGAAAAGTCTCCCTTGCAGGGGTGGGCAGCGGCTGTGCTCCTCCTCCAATTGGGGTGATCTGTCTACCACACTGGTGGGCCGCTGGGTCTGTTCTGCCAGTCGGTCACAGGTTTGCCTACCTTGTAGGCGCGGGTGGCGTCTCTGCTCTGCCCCTCCTCCAATTGGTGTGATGTGTCTCCCATGCCCGCGGACCCCTGGGCCTGTTCTGCCAGTCGGTCTCAGGTCTGCCTACCTTGCAGGCGTGGGCAGCGGCTCTGTTCTTCCCTTACTCCAATTGGGGTGACGTGACTACCACGCCGGCGGGCCACTGGGCCTTTTCCAGGCACGGGCAGTGGCTCTGCTCTGCCCCTACTCCAATTGGGGTGACGTGTCTACCACGCCGGCGGGCCACTGGGCCTATTCCAGGCACAGGCGGTGGCTCTGCTCTGCCCCTACTCCAATTGGGTGACGTGTCTACCATGCCGGCAGGCCCCTGGGCCTGTTCCTCCGGTCGGTCGCAGGTCTGCCTACCTTGTGGGCACGGGTGGCGGATCTGCTCTGCCCCTACTCCAAATGGGGTGACGTGTCTGCCGCGCCGGCAGGCCACTGGGCCTGTTCCGCTGGTCGGTCACAGGCCTGCCTACCTTGCGGGCACGGGTGGCGGTTCTGCTCTGTCCCTACTCTAATTGGGGTGTCGTCACTACCACGCCGTCAGGCTGCTGGGCCTGTGCCGGGTGTGGGTGGCGGCTCTGCTCTGCCCCTACTCCAATTGGGGTGATGTGACTACCACGCCGTCAGGCTGCTGGGCCTGTGCCGGGCACAGGCAAAGGCTCTGCTCTGTCCCTACTCCAATTGGGGTGACGTGTCTACCACGCTGGCAGGCCGCTGGGCCTGATCCGCTGGTTGGTCGCAGGTCTGCCTACCTTGCGGGCGTGGGAGGCGGCTCTACTCTGCCCCTACTCCAATTGGGGTGATGTGACTACCACGCCGGCGGGCCACTGGGCTGGTTCTGGGCGCGGGAGGCAGCTTTGCTCTGCCCCTCCTCCAATTGGTGTGATGTGACTACCATGCCAGCAGGTCGTTGGGCCTGTTCTGGATGCGGGCGGCGGCTCTGCTTGGCCCCTACTCCAAATGGGGTGACGTGACTGTCACGCCGGCGGGTCGCTGGGCCTGTTCCAGGCGCGGGCGCCAGCTCTGCTTGGGCCCTACTCCAGTTGGGGTGATGTGATACCACGCCAGCGGGTCGCTGGGCCTGTTCCGGGCGCGGGCAGCGGCTCTGCTCTTCCCCTCTGGCCTCCACAGTATTCAGCAGGACCCGGACCGAGAAGCAGTTTCCACGGGTTCTTTAGCCCTGGGCCAGAGCAGTTCCGGGAGCCAGAATTCGGCCGCTCCGGGCTCGGTGTATGTTCTGATAGGAGCAGGCTCCAAGAAGCAGTTTCCACGGGTTCTTTAGCACTGAGCCTGAGTAATTTGTCTGCGAGACGCAGGTGAATGGCAGCCTGAAATTACCTGTTCTATAGCTGAATGAGCTGCGATCAGTCGAAAACAGGGATGGTGACGTCAGCTCTCCAAGATGGTGGCCGCTGGCTTCCTCTGTGGTCTGTCCGGTGTGGAGAACTGAATTGGACCGCTTCCTTCCCCATCTCAAACCCAGAATTCAGCACTGAGTACAGTGATTGCACAGCTGGCAGGAGCCCACAGAATCCACAGCGCTGTATCTTTGCATTGCTATCTTGTCGTTTCCCAGCGCGCGCCGCAGATTCTAGCCGTGGGGCGATTTGCTGAATAAGCAGCGTAACCCTCCATGTAGACAAATTGCTCGCGTTTGAGCCCCCATAGCTGATCCTCGTGCGATGAAAATCCTTCCTCTAGGTTTTGGAGCACCCCAATATTGCTGGAAATTCCTAACAAGATAGCTTTTAGCCATTCTAACTCGTCATTCTCCCGCACACAGGGGTGATGCACTCCCTTTGCCGCCATCTTCCGATTCCCCGAGATGAATCTTAAGAGTAGTTTTGATTTGCATTTCTCTAATTGATAAAGATGTAGAACTTTTTAAAATATATGTGTTGATTGATTGTATATCATCTTCTAATAGGTGTTTGCCTAGTTCCTTAGCCCATTTGTTGATTGGGCTATTTGGTTTTGTGGTGTTTCATGTTTTGATTTCTCTCTATACCCTAGAGTTTAGGGCTCTATCTGATGTGTGAGTGGTAAAAATTTGCTCCCAAGATGGAGGCACTCTATTTACCTCGCTGATTGTTTCTTTTGCTGAGAAGCTTTTTAGCTCAATCCATCCCATTTATGGATTCTTGATTTTAATTTTTCCACTATAAGAGTCTTATGAGGGAGGATGGGGCCTAATCTGACAATATGGAAATTTCAGCCTACTTTTTTTCTAGTAGAAGCAGTCTCTGGTTTAATTTTAATCCACTTTGCATTGAGTTTGCTGCATGGTTAGAGATAGGGGTGTAATTTCATTTTGTGGTATATGGATTTCCAATTTTCATAGGACCATTTGTCAAAGAGGCTATCTTGTCTCCAATGTATGATTTTGGTGCTTTTATCTCATATAAGATAACTGTAATTGTGTGGGTTAGTCTCTGTGTCCTCTATTCTGTACCACTGGTCTAAAGGATGATTTTGATGCCAATACCATGCTGTTTGTGTCACTATTGCTCTGTAGTATAGTTTAAGGTCCTCATCCTGCCTTCTCTCTTTTATGTTCCCTGAGGGCAGCATGTAGGTCACTGAAGTGCAGTCCAGCAGAGGTCAGAGCTGGGTTGGGGTGTCAGTGATGCAGCATTCAATAGGGACAACAACATACCATGCAATATGTCCCCATGGAGCATGGCCCTGTACTGGTCCATAGTGGAAATAACCCATATGAGTGCCAAGGTCAGAACTGCATCTTTTCCATTTATCATAGTTGGCAAACATAGGGGTGCTGAACTCTCTTTGCTTTTGGATATAGAGTGACACAAGATTCCAGCAAAAAGCAAAAACAAACCAACACTTGTGAAAAGCAACATTTTATCCAAAAACTTTCCATTAATCTGGCCTCTTATAGTTTCTCTCAAGGGACCATTCTCATTGCTCTCAGCATGGTTTCAATGGAATTTCTGCATCACAGAACAAATCATATTTGAACAGGACATTATAAAGTGTTACAGTTTTCAATATGAGGTGTCCCCCAGAAGCTCCTGTTTGAGACAATGCAAGAAAGTTTTGAGGTGAAAAGATAGAGTTAAAGGAGCTTTAAATGAAGCCGTACCTTAATGCATGCATAGGATTAAATGAGAGACAAGTATAAGCAGGTAGGTTTTGGCTAGAATAAGTAGTTCCATGTGAATGTGCCAGGGGGGTTTCCATTTTGTGCCTGTTGAGTTGCCACCTCTGTGCTTCCAAGTGGCCATGCCTGAGCTGCTTTCTTAAACAATACTCTTCTGACAAGATGTTTGGCCTCATCTTGGGCCCAGAGTTATGAACACAGCTGACTATGGACTACCTCTGAATCTAAGAAAGATAAATTTTTCCTCCTCTAATTATTCTAGTCATCTCTTTGGACATACAGACAAAAAAAAGCCACCTAGAATAGAAATAGGTGTCAACAGGGGAGTTGTTTGCAGTGACTTGCCTGAATATTTGGTTCAGGAATTTGTGGAGACTTTGATAACTGGGATAGATATTTGAATACTTTAGATATGTAAGCTAGAAAGCTTTAAACATTGTAAGTGAAGCTTATCATGTGATTCTGGTAGAAGCTCTAAAGAACAAAATGCTGATAGGATTGTTGCTTGGAAACACTGCGCTCAAGAGTTTGCAGAGGAGGAATACTCTACTAGAATAGGGACTAGAAGACATTTATGTTACATTCTGGCAAAGATATTGTCTACCTTATGCATACGACCTATCACATTCCTGTGGCTAAACTTTGAGGTGATATACTCATTAATCTGATGGAGGAAATGTCAAGGAAGCACAGTATTCAAGCAGTAATGTGGATGTTGTTAGCAGCTTTTATTTATGTTTACTATAAGAATGTGGAGCACAGGGAAGAGTGCAAGTTTGCATTTTGGTCAGAAAAGAGGGAGTAATTCTGGGCCTCAGGAATTGTGGTTGTTAACACATTACAGTAACTAAAGAGATTCTAAAGAAATTACACAGACACAATAGAGATATAGCTTAAGGTCATTTCAGGAATTGGCAAGATCATTCACAAATCATGTTCTCAAGATATGAAAATACAAATTCCATTGAGAAACTACTAAGAATTTTTTTCTCCATGCTCACTCAGCCACTTGAAAGTTGCCTCCTCATGGTCCTCAGAGGCTTGGCTAATGCTTGAGATGGTGGCAGACACTGGCTTCAACCACGTAGTGCTGGTTATGAAGGAATGCAGGGTTCTAAAGTTAGGTGGTCATGAAGGCTTCCAATAAGATTGCAAAGGAAGGCCTGCAGGTCAAAGTATAAAGAGGTGAGAAGCCATCTATTTAGCCCTGACAGGGTCATGTGTGCAGTTGTAGAAGGAAGTTGAAGCTGCAGTAGTGACCCCTTGGATGAAGAGATGTTGGAAATGCAGACTATATGTCCGACTTGAGACAAGGTTTCCCAAGTCTCTTGGAGCCCACTGTCCACAACATGTGCCCCACTTGCTGAGCATGGGGATAGAAGAGTTGTTGGCCCAGTTGGATTTCAGTTTGATTCATAGCCATCTCTTCTTTTTATGTGCCTATTCTCCCTTTGGAATGGAAATACTTACTCTGTACCACTGCATATTAGATATACATGAGTTGATTTTGATTCCTACAAGGTCTGAAAACCGGAGTTTAATTTGAGTCCCAGAAGAGACTTTGGACTTGCGGTTTGGGGCAATGCTGAAACTGTTTAGATTTGGGCATCTCCTGGAAATACAATGAATCTATTTTCCATGGTGAGATGTTCATAGTATTTTGGGGATCGTGGGTGCCATGTGAAATTTTGGAGTTCAGTGTACCTCAAAAGCTGAAGTGAGGTAATGTGGGAATGATTAGAGGTGAAATTATTACATTAAGAGATTGGTGCCATAATTTATGAATAAATCCACTGGGTGGATTAATCATTTGAAAAAAAAGTACTACATTGGGTGGTAAATGAATAAAGATGTATGTCTGGAAGAAGTAGGTCACTGGGGACATGTCCTTGGAGATTATATTTTGTCATTTCATCGTCCTTTCTTTCTGCTTCCTAGCAGCCATGAATTTAGAGGCTTCCTAAAAAATACCCTTCTTCCATGATGTTCAGACTCACCTCATGACCAGAGCAATGGAGCTGGCTTCCCATAGACTGAGACTTCTGGGACATGAGGTATTCTGCATTACCTTGGACCATAGCACAGCAGCCAGCCCAACACAGACTGAGATCTCTGAGAAATGTGGTCCTAGGCAACAGCAAGAATATTGGATCCCATCGATATGGTTCACAAATAAAGATAGATATATTACAATAAAAGGGGCTTTATCCCAATCAAAATGTCCATATTTTGCCTGAAGCAAATATCAAAGAGTCAGGCACCATGACTGGTCCTGATTTCTGCTGGACTGTTCCTTCCACACACCATTCTAATGGTTTTCTAAAATTCTACTATGCAGAAAACGATTGAGAAACCATGAGTAGAGCTGCTCAGGGGCAATTGGTGGCAGTTTTGATTGAGTAATTGATAAATCTAGATGACCTCCTCATGTTAAGGGAAATCCATACAGGTATCATTTGGAGTCATGTGGTATGAATGTCAAATAACATATAAGGAAGCAGCCCCAAATAACACTCTGAAGAGATGAGAATCATTTGGTTGGAAAAGAAGCATCGCAGAGTCCTGAGGAGCTCTACACTCAGACTAGCAGTGGACATTGGGCCTTGCTCCCTATCCTGGGGGCCTTCCTCTGACCAACAGGACTTGTCTCCAAGCCCTTTTGCTGTCATGCATCCCAGCCAGAAGTCACAACACTTCTGTGAACTGAACAGTGCTCCTTTGGTCTCCAGAGGAACAGGTGTCCCAGATGAGCTTCTTTGGTCTTGTCTCTAGTGTCAAATTGGACCTCACCAGCTGATCTGAATGGTCAATTTCTGAGCAAGTGTGGTTGTGGGCTGTGCTACCTGGCCCTTTTGGACCATCAGGCACACCTGACCTGCAATTCTTTCACTCCATGGTAGAATCACCAAGCTGCTCCAGCAGCTTCCATCAGATGTGTCTCCAGGCACTTTTGCCAGGATCTCCATCCTCCCAGGCCCGGACCATCTGCCTCACAGGCCTTCTCCTGCAGGTGGTGCCCTCCTGGGTGCCTCCCTGATAAATCCAATGTTGTCCTACACCAACCCATGGATGTTCTGACCATCCATAACAGTAAGGGTCTCTCCTCCTCACTGCAGTCCAGTACTCCTGCTTTCAAGAGTTGAGCAAGTCCATTGGACTGTGGAGATCATGACACCCAGCAAACACCCTATTCCTCATTCAGAGAAGGCAGAACTGACAATCGAAGTGCAGCCTGAAGAAATAGTGGTCCACCAAAAGGAGGTGAAGATTCACAAAGGAACAGACAGGCAGCAGGATCTGGAACTAGGTGCCTTGAGAATATAGGAAGAAACATCAGTAGAGCCCCTGGAGACCCAGGGAGACCTCAGTTCTCTGGAACTCAGTCCTGTGTCTGGAGAAGGAAACACCTTTCAAGAAAAGGCCCAGGTGTTTCCCAAGATCTTCTGTGTGAAAGGCCTGTTATCTGCAGACCCCTCAGATCTGCTGCAGGAGGGCTGGCCATGGCTCAGGCTGATCACAGAGGCAGCAGTGCTGCCAGAGCCAGACCCCAGCTGCTCCTCATTCCAGAGAAGTGGGCCAAAGAAAGGCTGGAGAAACACCATCTGTCCAGCTCTCCAGGGCTCAAGCATGGAGAAAAGCATTTCTGTGGTCCATCAGAGAGGTGTCCTCAAGCAAGAACGGCTACCTGGAGGCCCCAAAAGGAAAAGAAGCCAATGTCTATGACCCTGCCATCAAGATGCTCTGCTGCCTGTTAAGAGACCTGTTAAGAGTCCTCTAATGTGCTTGGAGAAGACATAGGCACCCTGCACACAGAAGTTCCAGGTACAAAGAAGAAGCTGGAGGATAGTGTAGAGGCCTTGGAGGGGAGATAAGAAGCTGTGGAGGCCTCTACAACCAGGCTGCCTCTCTATTCTTGTGTCCCATCTGGGGCCCATAGTGAGACTACTAACACACAGACCCCACACACAGACCCCTCCCGCATCCCAGATATCCAGCCAGCAATCAGTGGCAATTGCAGCCTGATGGACACTTAAACCTCTCTGTCTATCCTCGTTCCCCCTCACTAAGTAGTGATGAGTGGAGAATCCTGTCTTCTCTTCCCTTGCTTCATCCCACTAACCCTGATCTCTCATGAGGCCCAGTCCCAAGGAGGGAGTTACCCTACATTTTTTCATGTCCCTCCTCACCTGAAAATCACTGTGGCACCTCCCATTTTTTACCTTCCCACACCTCATATCCGGGTCCCTCTCCCCTGCAAGTCTACCCCCTGCAGAATACAATCCCCAACCTCCATGTGCCTTGATTCTGCTTCCTGTCTTTCTCCTCATCCATCTGTTCAATCTCCCAATGGTCCTCTTCCTGCTCTTCCTCCTAGTCCTTCTCCATTTCCTCCTCCTCTTCATCCTCCTCCTTTTACTCCTCCACTTGCTTCAGATCACTTGCTTCTCCTCTTCCTCCTCTTCCTGCTCCTGCTCCTCTCCATTCCTTTCCAAGGCCCACTCTAGTCCTTTCCACCTGCACCCCAATAGTCTTGGTCAGAACTTAACTGCTATAAGAGTTTCCCCCACCCACACAGCCAAGTCCTCTGCTCACCTGACTCACCATCCACTGTGCTGAGGACATGGCCATGGACACTACTCCCTCTTCTATGGCAGTAATATTTCTAATTGCACCTGCCTCCAATGACAGCTCCTGCCCTTGGCCCAGGTCCATGGCCCTAGGCAGCACAGGTAGCCCACTTGCTCCCCAAACCCCATTTGCATCAGGTCTCCCCCCAAACCCCATTTGAATCATTCCTTTGTCTCACTACTCACACCTCAGCCCTCATCTGGCAGTCCCCCTTGGTTCCATGGAGAACGTGCATTCGCAATGCTGCCCTGCTTATAGTGATCCCAGTTATGGACCATGCACCCTCCCACCTGGCACACAGTGTCTCCGCCATCATCCTAGCCTGCAGCACAGAGGAATCTGTGGATACCACCCCTCCTTCCTAGGCTCTCCTAGCACAGTCCCTTCCTGCCTCTTGGAAAATTTTTGGAACATAATATGGGCTGCTTCCTGGTTCAGGGAACCTCCATCAGAGTGGCAGCATTGCCTCAACTCCAGTCTCCACCAGCTGGGGTACACAGCAGATGGAGGGAATAAGTGTAAGTCTCCAGGTCCACAGCAGTTCTAGAGCCACTTCTCAGTCCTCATGTAGGAGCCCTGGTGGCTCCACATTCATTTAGGGTAACCCACCCAGGAAGCTCAGCCCAGGCTGTGGGCTTGAACTCACCAACCCTTCAAACCTGAATAGCAGCAATGGGCTGCTTGGACTTGTGGGTATGATGTCAACCCAGATGCCCTTGTGCACATCACTCAACAGCTGGCCAGGCTTTCCTACAGTGCAGTGCAGGGGTTTTGAGTCAGGCTTGGACTAGCTCACAGGTGGGCTGGATATGGGACATCATATCCAGACTTCCCATTTGCCAGCTCCCCTCTCAGGCCTGCAGTGGTCTTGAAACTTGTACTGCTGGGACTGGAGGGGAAGCTGGTTTTGAAGTGCCCATTCCAGACCTGGGGTCCAAGTCTGCAGTCCAGAGTTTAACACTATGGATCTAAAACACTCACTGTTGAGCATAGAGGAGATCCACATATATGCCTGACCTGACACCACCACAAAACCCACACTCTGGTTTGATGGTTACCTGTTTGATCTGAAGTGGGCAATTTTCTTGGCCTTTCACCTGGCTATGCTATTCACTGCTAGCTGAAGGGGCTTCCTAATCCCTCATATGTTTGCCTCCATGGCCTTAATCTTGGTCCCCAAATACATAAATTCTTATTGTTTCTACTTTGTCTGACTCTGTTTATGTATCTTCCTTGCTTTCTGATTAGATGTCAGAGAAAGACACGGTACATGTTCACCGTAAGGTGTAGAGCCTGACAATATGCAAATTTGGAATAACAACATGTTTTGGGTGTGCAGAAGATAGATACGAAGTTGGTTTCCCACTGAGATTTACAGAAGGCAGGAGCTGTAGCTCAGTGGCAAAACGTTTACCTAGCATGTGTGAGGCACTGGGTTCAATCCTCAGCACCCACCACATAAAAATAAACAAACAAAGAGATTTACAGAAGGCTTTTTATGTTTCATTTTGTGACAGGGTCTCACTACTTTGGGGTTGCGGCCCTAGAGCTCAATAACTTCCTGACTGAGACAGTGAATGACTGGGATTACAGGAATGCACCACCACACCTGGATTGACTAATAATTTTAAGTCCCTTTCCCTTATTTCTTAAATTTGAACCCATACTTTTTAGAGGAAAGCCCCATCTTCACCATTGTATGGAATATTTTCCCCAACAAACAGCATTCGCCAGTGCTGCCTGAGAATCTGGGCTATGCTGCACTGTGTGTCCTGGGCTCACTAGGTCACTTCTTGTCACCAATACTGGGAGTGGATTTGGCAACATGTATATATTGGGACTGGAAAATAACAAAGCTTTCCATCTCTGTTTGAGACAAGTGAGTGGCCAATGAGCCAGGAGGCCCTAGTGACCCTCAAGATCCTACCTCTGTGGTTAGGGCATTTATCATCCTTTGTGCTCTGTCTATCCCTCCAGATGTCAGCATAGCATTAGCATGTGGAGGAGAACCTGTTGCTACCCAGCAGCCCTGACTCTCACCATAAATCCTCCCATCTAGTGCCCCAGGACAGTGTTCAGACAAGCCATTGACCTTCCCTCTCCACAGCCTTTGTAGCACTAGTCAGTGCTTAAAATCACCTACTACAGCACTGGTCAATCTCTTTCCTCCTCTGTGGCTCCAGAACTCCAGGTTCATAGGCAGGTCTCTATCCAATTGTGACAGATAAATCCCTTCCCTTCAAGGCAGATGTCCCTTCTAGAACATCAAGGTGGTTCAGAGAGCAAATACAGGGATGAGTCCCATCCCTCTGCAGCCTCTCAAACCAAAGCTGCCCCTTCTGCATATAGAGGATCCACCCACCCTGGCCATACTTGTCTTCACAGCTTCCTTGGTCCCCTGGGCTCCAACAATGGAATGTGTGAGAGAAATGTGATTCTGGTACCAGGGGGTCAGCCCATATGAGAAGACAGAGAGCCTTATAATGACTTGTCTTCAGACACAAGGAAATGGTAACTGCAACAGTGGGAGAGGTCCTGGGTGTGTGTGGAGAAAGAATACTATGAAACCATGGCTGCCTCTCCCTGAAATCTGAAAAGTTAAAACAGCAGAGCATCTCCACGCCCAGATATATACAGGTTGGCCCCAGGTAGCTCCCCTATTTAAGGGATACTCAGCTCCTTAGGTGACCCAAAGCCTGAAACTCAGGGACACAAAACCATCAAACTCATGAACCATCAAACATGGAACTCCCTGCCAGTGCCAAAAATGACTGGCACAGGACAGTAGAGGTGCTTTGATCCTGGGACAAAGGCCAGTGGTCTCCCCACACAGGGCACTATCCCCCAACCCAGCAGGGTTGCTCATGTATCAGCTAGATTCGAGGGCCCCCCGCCCCTACTAGCCACACCCGCCCCTGATTTCCCAAACACAATTGTACCATCCCCACTACAGCAATCCTATGTACCAAGTGCCCACTGGGATACTGCCAGCCAAGTGGATCCACCCTTCTTCCTTTCACTGCAATAGGAGCCTGTGTCCCTAGAGATACACAGCTTAGAATCATAATTGGAGGGTCCTAGAGTCAAGGGGTCTCCTGGCCCTCCAGTTCTGACTACCATGTCCTGTGGGGAACTCCTAGCCCTCTGCTGTGTAAGATCCCCTCAGAACAACCACAATACTCTGGTTCTTATTTTCTCAGCCCCAAGCCCTGTCCTAAGACCCATTGCCCTCTTGCTTTCATATTGGTCTTGGCAACACCAACAGGTCTAGCCATCCCCATGATGATTGGCTTTTCCTGGTTACATTCAGATAGGGAGGGAGATAGTCCAGCCACCAGGCCAGCCACATCTGGTAGATGGCATCCTGGGAGGAGTGGAAGGGAAGAGGACAGAATAAGCAGAGAGGCAGGGATGGGAGCAGGAAGGAAAAGAGAACCTGCATTTGTCTGACCCAAGACCTTGGAACTCAAGTTGCCCACTAGGTGCCAGCAGAGGACAGGGTTCCTGGGACCTCAAGTAATGACAATCAGCAGATTCTCTGCCTCCTGTGACCCCATGCTAGGTCTCAGGAGAGCATGAGGGACATCAGGCAGTGGCGTCTGGGAAGAGGACATCAAGGGAAGGAGAGTATGAGACTGGACATACCTGGGTACTGAGAGAGCCAGGATCAGGCTTGCATTTGGGACATTGTGGTGGGCAAAAGAGCAGAGTCCTCTCATGCAAAAGGCACAGGTTACACAATGCAGGTTACATGATGTGCCCATATACTGCTCCCCCAAAGATCCATTTATTACTCGGTCTACAAAAGGGGGATTCTACTGACACCCACACAGACACTGGAGCTCACAGAGGTCACAGAATGCCCCTCACATTACCCATTTTTACATCTGCCAGCACCTGCCCCTTCCAATGTTGTGCTCACCCCACAAGGTGCTGAGCTTTCCTGGACAATGCAGGCCAAGAATGCCCACTGCTGAAGCCCAAGAGGTGCCGCCTCTTGGAGGTGCTAAACTGGGTCTAGTGTCTCCCTATCTCTGCCACTCCCTGACCATTTGCCTCAACTTACCCCTCTATGGCACAAGTTAAAATGCCACCCTGCATATCTAGGGGCCATGTAAGTCTGGTAAAAACAGTTCTGTGGCTGAAGCACATGCCAGTAGGGCAAAAAGGCTCTTGTCTTGACTCTCTTGCCGAGGAATGTCAGGTAGTAGGTTAATATCGTCTATGAAGTACAGGAATGCCACATGACCCTGAAGCCAAATAAAGTCTCCCCACCCAACACCTTACCCATAGATATTGTGCAAATGTATGTTTTTTTTAACCAGGTCTTGACTCAACAGGTCCTTTACAACTAAGCCACATCCCCAGACTGTTTTTTACATTTTATTTTGTGGCAAGGTCTCCCTACATTGCTTATGGCCTCTTTCTGTTGCTGAGGCTGGCTTTGCATATGTGATTCTCCTGCCTCAGCCTCCCAAGACACTGGGATTGCAGGCATGCTTCCTACAAATTCTTTAGAAAGTTAGAAAAGCTTGTGAGGGCAGTTGGAACCAGATGGAGAAAGATTAATGAGACCTTACTAGGGTTATCCCAGAAAATCCTTGAAAGAAACATGCCATTATTGAATCTCTTGGCCAGCTGAAGGTAGCAGGGTTGGAGCTACAGTCTGTAGCCACAGTCTGTCAGTCTGGCCTTGCCAGCTGAAGTCACATCCTCAGTGGGACAGGATTCCTATTGTGCTCTGGCCCTGGCCTGAGCCCTTGTGACCAGGAGGTGGGGAGGGCTCCACCCAAGAAGGCCTTGCACCTCTTGTGTCTGAATTTGTCCAGCAGCCCAGACTGTGGTGACATAGTTTTCCATATGACACCACATTTAATTTGATATAATTTTTAAAATAAAAGGGTATTGTTTTTTTCTGTAAAAAATGATATGCATTTTTTTTGTGTGGTGGTCACTTTTTTGTCACTGCAACCAAAATACCTAACAAGAACATCTTAGAAGAAGAAAAGGTATTTTCACAGTATCAGAGGTTTCTGTCCATGATCAGCTGGCACCATTGTTTTGGGCCCAGAGCAGAGGCAGAATATCACGGTGAAAGCCCATGACAGAGGAAAACTACCCTGTCCCATGGCAGCAGGAAAGCAGAGAGACAGAGCAAGCTCCCAGGGAAAAAATGTAACCCACAAGGGCGTGCGCCCACGACCTCCTTCCTGCTGACTCACATCACCTGCTGGCAGTTACCACCCAGTACCTAGTCCTCTCAAATCATCCACTCAAAACCATCAGGATTTGGGGTCTGGGGTTATGGCTCAGTGGTAGTGCACTTGCCTGGCATGTGTGAGGCACTGGGTTCGATTCTCAGTACCACATATAAATAAATAAAAATAAAGATCTATCAAAACTAAAAAAAATAATAAATAAAAATAAAAGTATTAAAAAAAATCAGGATTTTTTAGGTCAACTGTTAGGCCATGGCATTCATAATCTAATCACTTCATTGTGAGCATTTCTCCATTGTCACCCATGAACTTTGGGGGACAACTCACACCCAAAGCATAACACATTTTAATTGCCAAACAGAAAGTAGTTTTTGCTCAATGTATAAGTAGGTTGATCATCACCAGAACATAGATGGTATAATTCTGTCCATCCTGTGGCCTGGTGAAACTCCTTTCCAGTACTCGTATGGAAGTTCCATCAGCCCCATCCAGCACACCAACAAGTTGGCTGGTATCTGCACCCAATTAGGTCCCATCACACGTCCCATTTCCAAGGCGGTAGCATCAGGCACCACGACTTACTGAATGCAGGAGTTGTTCCTGTGCTCACTGAAGCCTTGAAGCACAGCTGCATTTTTGGACGATGCTTCTCTAAATACAAGAGACGTTTGCTGTTCAAAGTCCCACGTCGCTTTTGCCTTAGAGATGGTGCATTTTCATACTGCAGGGCACCTTCAATTAATGCTAGAGCAACCAGCACTGGAGCATCCCAAGGCCTTCAGTGGCACAGAGATCAATGAAACAGCCAGGTGGAGCATGAAAAATAATTTTTCAAACACTTAAGAGTAAAAAATATGTCTGGTTGGGGGATGGTGCAACATCAGCCAATCAAGCACATGGATGCCTTCTTTCTCCACAAGAGGAGTGTCTAGAGTGGCTTCACATACTCTTACCCTTGGTGTAACTCCAAACCTCTTAAATTCTTCTGCCAATTTTCCTGCATTTGCATTGGCTAGATCCTGTGTAGGAAGGAATCTTACTTCATACACACAACATTCATTGGAGAAAAGACAGCTTCTTCAACAAATCGTGATGGGAAAACTGGAAATCCATATTTAGAAAAATGAAATTAAATCCTTATCTCTCACCCTGCTTGAAATTCAACTCAAAATGGATCAAAGAGTTAGGCACTAGAACAGAGACCCTGGGTCTAATAGAAGAAAAAGTAATCCCATGTTGACCAAGGAACTAACTTCCTTAACAAGGCTCCTAATGCACGAGAATTAAAATCAAGGATCAATAAATGGGATGTAGTCAAACTAAACCTTCTCCTCAGCAAAGGAAACAATCAATAATGTGAAGAGAGAGCCTACAGAATGGGAGAAAAATCTTTACCATGTGCACCACAGATAGAGCATTAATCTCTAAAATAATTAAAGAACTCCCAAAACTCAACACCAACAAAACAAACAAGTCAATTAATAAATGAGCTAAGGAACAGAACAGATACTTCATTAAGAGGAAATACAATCAATCAACAAATATATAAAAAAGTTTAACATCTCTAGTGATTAGAGAAATGCAAATCAAAACTTCTCTAATATTTCATCTCACTCCATTCAGAATGGCAATTATCAAGAATACAAGCAATAGTAAATGTTGGTGAGGATATAGGGAAAAATGTACACTCATACATTATTGGTGGCCCTGCAGATTGGTGCAACCATTATGAAAAGTGGTATGGAGATTACTCAGAAAACTTGGAATGGAATCACCAATTGCCCCAGCTATCCAACTCCTAGGTTTATTGTCCCCAAAGCACTTAATATTAGCATACTACAGTAATATAGCCACATTAAAGTTTATCAATGTTTATCAATTCACAATAGAAAAACTATGGAATAAACTTAGATTCCTTTCAACAGATGAATGGATTAAAAAATGTGGCATGTATACTCAAAGGAATATTACTCAGCCTTAAAGAAGAATGAAATTATGGTTTATGCCAGTAAATGGATGGACCTTGGAAATATCAGGTAAGCAAAATACACCAATCTGAAAGAACAAAGGCCAAATGTTTTCTCTGATATGCATATACTAATCCACAATAAGGCAGGGACTGCTTTAGATTAGACAGAGGGGAGTAAAGGGAGGAGAGGAGGTATGGGTGTAGGAAGTATAGTAGAATGAATCAGATGTTATTACCCTGTGTGCATATGTGACCAGTGTGATTCTATATCATGTACAACCAGAAGAATGAGAAGTTATACTCCATTTATGTAACGTGTCAAAATTCATTCTATTCGCATGTGTAATTAATTAGAAAAAATAGAAAAGGTAAAAGAAAGAAAAAACTGACTATATTTATAATATTTGATTCTCAGTCACAAAAGGGGGAAAAAAGGAAAATAAGTAATTCACAATCCTGATCTTCCACATGAGCAGTGCATTGAATTGAATAGGTAATGGATTTGATTGAATGGGGCATACGTGAAAAAAGTGAACTATTATATATCTTGACACACCACATCCTTCAATCCTCAGATTGAGAAATGTGACCCAAGACCTTGGAGGCTTCACAGCAGCTGAGCTATTCCAGGACTGGGATGTGTCCCACTGGTCCTTGAAGCCATAGTGCCCCTATGGACTGCTTGCCCACCGGGATGCAAATCTGGGTGCAGTGGGTGGTCCTGCCTGCATGAGGAGGTTGGGAGACTCTGAAGGCCAGGGTTTTCCTGGTCTGTCCACACCTAGTGATTCACTGACCATGGCCCTGATGAGTTGGGGGTTGTCAGTCCCTGCAGAGTAAGAAATTGGACCTCTCTAGTGGCATCTCCATCAGGGACATAGTGGGCAACCCCCTCTGGGACACACACCCTGGTGCCAGCAGCACCTGTAGCCTCCGCGTCTGGATAAAGGAGACACGGAGCCTCATCCTGGCAGCAGGAGGAGCAGCTATGGAGTGGTGATGGATTCCCTGGGAGAGTGTTCTGGGGCTGCTTCAATGAAATACGTGGATTGTCCCATCCTCTTGTCTCCACTTGTGAGCTCACACAGTAGCAGCCTCTGCAGAGCTCCCCTCAGTGTGTCTGGTTTCTTCCTATGTCAACTCCCAAAACAGTGAGCCAGGAACTTTAGAATACGGGCACCCATTTGCTTACTCTGCATCCACCCCCCGAATCTCACACTTCCCCTCTTCCTCTTAGTATCCTCTCATCTCCTTCATCCTGTAAACTGGATTCTGGTGCAGGAGGTTGTCATTCTCCCCACATCTCCCTACAATGGTGGTGCACATACTCATCCCAGAAAAAAACATTCCTAAACTATCTAGTCCTCGCTGTGCCCTGTTATCCAGATGCTGATGGTGAGGAAGAGAAGATGCTGCTGCTGCACATCCTGAACCTTCAGAGAGTGGGTGCACTGCTCTCCTTCCACCTGGCAGATGACAGAAGAACTTTGTCTCCTGGGTCTAGGTTTTACCTATGAGAGTTCCACCCCCCACCCAATGCCCTGTCCTCATGCCTTCTGCCATGTGCAGACACAGCAAGAATGCCCTCAGCAGTCCAATGCTCAGCACCTGGATCTGGGACCCCATTGTCTCCAGGGCTGTGAGAAAGGAATTTCTCTTCCTCTTAGATGACCATCACCAGGTAATTTGTTGCAGAGCAGAAAGAGTCTAGGCAGAAGTAAATATAATTCCAAATAAGATCTCCTGGGCTTGTTGCTCAAGAGGTCATCACCAATCAGAGCCCAAGACTAGATGTTTGGGTGACAAGGAGAGAACGAACTCATTTCCTGGCAAAGGTCAACTATCCATGTAGGGCTAGAAAAGGTGGTTACAAACACAGCATACTCCAACTCGTGGAATCAGATCACTTGACACAAGGTCATTAAGATATGAAAATATAAAGAGACTTGCATTCAGACATATACTTTTGGATTTCAAAACTCCCTCCCCAGGTTAAAAAGCAGCAGTGTCTTCCAGCTGTTTTAGAGACCTGCTCCCATAGTGTCCTACCTTCAGAGTGTGACTATCTGGTGGGTCATCCAATTCACTGCTTAAGATAAAGATGCTCTCCAGGATCCAACCATACAATACAGAAACAGAAACACCAGGTAGCTACAGTGTGGCTCTGCCTTGCTCCTACCTCTAAGTCCATGCTGGCCCACACAGCATCTTCTTGGTCAGGCCCTCCCTGGGTTCTGTACAATCAGAGGCCTTCCACAAGACAGTGCAATCAGAACAAAGCCTCTTCCACTTGGAGTTTTGGGAATCTACGCCTATGATTTGGAAGCTCTTCAGCGAGATCCACAGGATGTTCTACAAGAACATAGAGTAAGTGTCAGTACATGGGTCTGGCTGAAGATTTCTCAGGCAGCTGTGTATGGACACAGGGCTGGAGTGGTTGGAGGTGGTTGAAATTCACCCAGAGATAGAGTTGCTGCTGGGACATGTAAAGGCATGGATTAGTAGGGCATGAGAAGTATAGCCTTGGTTTCTCTAGCTAAAGTCTGGCTAATCAACGTTGGATGGTGAATTTACCAATGGGTTAAAACATAATGCACTGTAAAATTCAAGTACAGCATCTTACGATTCCTCCTGCCAACTCCCCACTATTCTCTATGTTTCACGATCATTTGGCTTCTTTTATCTCCATTTGCTTCTATTGCATTAATCATTGCTTCTAGAAGAGGTTTAAAATTCTTCTTTTTGTACTATGCTGATTTATTTTTAAACTAATTAATTAATTTTAATTATATGTACATGATAGCAGAATGCATTGTGATTAATTGTACACAATTGCAGCACAACTTTTCATTTCTCTGGTTATACAGGATGCACCATTTGTGCATTCATACATGGACCTAGGATAATTATGTCCATCTCATTCCACCATCTTTCCTGCCTCCATTCCCCCTCCCCACTCCTCCCTCCCTTTGCACCATCAAAGTTCCTCCATCCCCTCCCCCCATTATGGATCAGCATCCACTTATCAGAGAGAACATTCAGCCTTTGATTTGAAATAGGTGCAGAGTCCTGCACTTTCCTTGGGGGCATGGTGGGTAAGTGGCTCCTGGTGTGGCCCACCAACTGGAGGCATTAGATGCTGATGCAGACTCTGCAGGTAGGGTGTGCACTGTCCACCTTGGTCCTCTGCAGGACGGTGGGACTCTGGTGAGATGGCGGCACTGCTCTGGTCCTGCTCAACTGCTCCCTGGGCTGTTCAGGGTAAAAAGCATCTGCTGGCCAGGACTCACGTTCCGCCCATCGCCAAAGGTGGACCAGCTGAGGCGGCCATTTATTTCCGAGGCCCTTGGCAGCTGGAAGTTGGTGCCTGAACCAGAATGTCAGGCGCTTCTTTCCTGCTAGGGCGCTCCAGGCTGCCACAAGGGCCGCGGGCAGGTGTCCTGCAGGAGGCGCCGCTGGGGACCCGTGGCGGGTGGCGATGGTGCACAGCAACCGGTATCTTTCTTACCTTTGGTCCCTGTGGTGCCCACTGCTAGGGACTGGGTGCAGCAGCCCACCCAGCCCGCCCTGCCGCCCAGGGCGCCCAGGAGCTGGGTAGGGGCTGCGGTTGAGCGCGTGAGTGAACCTGCACCCACCTGTCCACCAGCGCAGGGTGCGGGCCAGGTGAGTGGTCAGTGAGCATGCGTGGGCTTCAGGTGGTGTGGAGGGAATACCGCGGGCCGTGCCAGTTGTGCCTCCCGGCAGGAGCACCAGAGGATGAACAACAGGCCTTGCTTGGCTGCCTCCTGGTTGATTTCTGTCTGTGTCAGGTCCCTGCTTTGGGAGCTTTCCCTAAGGATGCCCACTCACACTGAAAGCTCCTTTTTCCACTTCTTCATTTTGTACTTAGGCTAACACTTTGTCATGTGCCGTGCTCTGTGATTTATGTTTCTAAGTTGGATTATTCACTTTCTACAGGTCGATTATGGATCTCTCCAAGTAGGACTTTGATATTTATTTTTCTCAATATTCAGTTTTTGTTTTTGACCTACAAGCAACCAAGAACTTAGCATTTAATGCATTCCTTTTCTTCATTAATTCAGCTAATGATATATGAATGGGACACTCACTATGCATTGTGCTGGGCACTGTACTGGACACCTATCATGCATACTTGATTAAGGCATGGGCCTTTGCATCACAAGCCCTTTCAGTTTATTGGAAAAGAGAAGAGAATTAATTGCTGAATATCTTTCTCACTTGGCACAAACTTATGAAATATTTTCAAATTTCACTTTCATTCAAGGATTCTGATTCTTGCAAGAATATTTTAATTTCTTTGGGGAGTTCCTTCAGAATCTGAAATTTTGTGGTTTTTTTTTTTTTGTATTTTATGCTGTGTTTCTATAATATGCCTTTACTGGTTTTTTAATGTGCACATGTGTAACTTTTAGGAAAACAAAACTTAGGCCTTTACCTTTAATGGAGTTGTGTTTGGTTTTTAACACAGTATGCAGTGTGGTTACTGCTGAAGCTTAAAGCCTGGTATTCTTTCTCAGTAGTGGTAATATTTTTTCTGGGGATTGCCATACTAGGCCCTTAACATTCTTGGAGTATATTGAAACTTTATGAATATAAAAATGCTTACCAGGCTCCTGGCTTTATCCCATGTAATACTTCAATTGAGACTCGCCTGTTTTCTGTGTGTATACTCGACACCTCAAGTTCACTATTTAATTTTGAAGTTCATCTTTCATTTGATGAACTTTTTCCCCTTCACAAAGAAACCAAGTTTTTGTGAACTCATGAAGCCGATGATACACAAACAAATGTAAAGAGAACAACAAACTGAGATGTGTTTTCTTTGCTATCTTCATCTAGACAGTTATGTCGATCTCTCATCTCATCCCTCCTTGGTCTTATGATGAAAATTCATAATCCAGCAGAATTACAAACTGTTAAGTCCTGACATAACATAGCTAGAAGGTCACAACATGGCTCTGGTAGTATTCTACCAAAAACTGAAAAACATTTACCTACTCATGAGAAAGCATCAAGTTACTCCAAATCCAGGGACAGTCTATAAAATACTAGCCAGTACTCTTCAAAACTGTCAAGATCATGAAAGAAAAGGAAAGGCTGAGAAACTGTCCTATAAGATGAAGGAAGAACTGACAACTAAATGCACATGGATCCTTGATTGGATCCTGGACCAGAAAATGGACATCAAAAAGAACAATTTGAAAAATTTAAATAAGTCTACATAGATCAGTATTGTAAGAATGTTAAGTGCCTGGTTTCAATCATTGCATATGGACTACTTATACTATGATTATACAGTTTAAGGGTATAAGGGAGACCAGGTGAAGGGTATTTGGGAGTTGTTTTGTTTTGTTTGCAACATGTCTGTAAACCTAAAATAAAACTATTTCAAAATCGAAAGTTTCTTTAAAATGAACTATTTCCTTAATATAACCACAATGTCATACAAAATTTTACAATAATTTTCTAGTTCTGAAGAAGCACCTTCTGCAATTGACCATGTGACTGGCGGTTGTGTTGAGCTGGTGAAAGCCTGATCCTTCCAATGAGGATTTATGCCTGAATCAATTATTTCATTAGGGCGTGCAAAATATCCTGCCATTCGGCTACATTAGCTGGGATTCTCTAAAGAATCCACAGTCATCAACTAGTACTATTTAATTATCTTTTTCAATTACAGTTAAAACAGGATAATGTTTAAATCTGTCTTTTCAACTGATATTTTTAATCACCCTAGTCAACATCAAGTGCCTTAGTTTTCTCTTAAGACAACCAAAGCATTACTTTGTTTTTGTTTTTAATTGGGGAAGGATAATAACCCCATAGTTTTTATGTATCCATTATTTTTCATCAATAACATTTATTTTTATTTTTAATGCTTAAAATTGTCCCACATTGGCCCTTTCATATTGTCTTCTACATTCTTTTACAGTAACTTTGGTCTCCAATAGTTCTCTGTGAACAGTATATATTAGTGCCACAGGGATTCATTACTGTCATTTGGAAGACAGGATAACAATTATCTCATGGGGAGCTCAGGATGACAGATTTTCTTCAATAGAATTACTATAGAATGAATAATCCCTTCTTAATGTAAAGGAATCGCTGGGATCCCTTCTAATGTAAGGGGTCCTCTAGGCTCACGTCAGGAGATATATACAGGAAGCACTATACCCTAAATCCTAAAACAAGGAAAGCCAATTATCTTATTTCTTATTTCTTTCTATTGAATTAACTTTTTTGTTTTATTTATGCTTTGTAATTAAGCTTAACAATGATATGGGGATGTGTTGACATATTATACAATTTTTAATATATCATCTAATTTTCTTAGTGTACATCAATGACACAATTGAAGTTTTACGATTGGGCTTGGGAGTATAACTTGGTGTTAGAGGGTTTACAAGCATAACAAGTCCTCTTCTATTTCTAGCATCAAAGAAAAATATAACTATACCATAACTAGATGGTCTAGATATCTCTAAACCAGGTTTCCATTTACATGCCATAGACTGCTTCACTTCACAAATATTACTAAGAAACTAAAAGCTCTGAAAATGCAAATTAAAAAAAAATCAACAAAGAGCATATACATACGAAGGTCACTGTCAACTGGATTCTTATTAACAACTAGGTCACACACAATTTCATCGACTCCGTTATAAGAGTCCTTTACCAAGACAGAATAGTTTCCAAATTCTCCAAATTTGTATACCAGCCTAAAAGGATGAGATAAAAATATGTATATAGGCGACTGTATGACCAATGTGATTCTGTAACCTGTACAATCAGAAATATGAGGAATTATACCCCATTTGATTCAAATGTATGAATTGTCAAGATCATTGTACTGTCGTGTGTAACTAATAAAAAAAAAATAAAAAATATGACAAATGGCTAGATTAGACCACAGACTTGGACTTTCCTAATTCATCAAGGGAAAATGATACCCCTTCCTGGGTACAGAACAGAAGAGAGAAAATATATTTAAGAGAGTAAAAACAAAACCCCATAAGAAAAAAAGCAGAGAGAAACTCAGACTTCAGTTAGATCACATCAAAGCAGAAATGAACCTACAGATTCTTTCTTTTCCAGAGTATCATTAATTTGCAGAATAGATCTGTGCTGGGTGACCTCTGCAATGCTGGGCTTCCCAGGTTTTCCACTCTGAGAAACATTTACCAGAAACTGAAACAAGCACTCTAAGGTAAATGCACAACAGGTAAACTGGGAGGGATTTTGTGCAGTGCTACAGATCTAACTCAAAACCCAGGGTCTTTAGCAGGAGAGGAAAGTTCTCTCCCACTGAGTTATACCCATTGCCCTGTTAGTGGATTTTTAGATTCTCTGGGTTGTTAGAGGACATGACTACACAAATGAAAATCCTATCATGAATTTTCCTTCACACTTACAAAAAACTTCTATATTTTAATAACATAAAACTTACCTATTGTTTTATACTAAAACAATGATTGTATGAATGAATTAAACAATCTTTTCACAAATTAGCAATTCTGCCTACATTCCATCTTGCATACTATTGTTTTATTTATTATTTAACAAATAAACTTCCATAATTCTATCTAACATACACTTTATAACACTTAATGGATGCCCCATATTTCAACAATCACTATAATTGTGAGTACTTGGGATGGTTTCAAAGGTCTTCTGTTTACCTTTTGATGTTTTTTTGTTAAATAAATATGCTGTTTAAAATATTTCCACACAAGAGATTCTCTTTTTTTAAAATTCTAGCCCTGAGGTAAATTTTCAAGATTAAGATTACTGGATAAAAAGTAATCATTTTAATGATTCCTGTCCCGAGTGGTCAATAGTACACAAGTAACAAAAATATATCAATTTCTTATTAGTATTGGGTATTTGTCCATTTACTAGGTATCTATATCACAACACTAAGATTAAATTTTAAATTATCTAGAGATGAAATAAGTCAGTCTTTTGCTATTTTGTTTCCATGGTGTGAGCCATCAGACCTCAAGTTCTCCTGAACTTAATCTGAGAAGTGTCCCCATAAACTGTAATAACAAGTTTTAACCATCTCAAAAATTTCTCCATTCTACTACTTCCATTTTCAACTGGTTATATTTTACTATTTTTAATTAAATTTAAAAAAATTTTATATAATCATACTAACCCGGCTTATTTCTTCTATTGCTTCATTAATTTAAAAATATTCTACTTTTTTATTTCTTTAGTTTGTAGGGTATACTTTTTACATTTAATCCCCTTGGAGTATCTGATAGATGAAATATAGTAATTTGAAATATCTTCCCCATAATTTTAGTGATAATACTTTTTATTCTTTTTTATTTGTAATTTCTAGAACTGAGTATTGAACCCTATGGCATGGTACCACTGAGGTACATCCTCATCCCTTCCTTTTTCTTTTCTTCTCTTTCTTTCTTTTTCTTTTTTTGGAGACAGAGTCTCACTATGTTGCACAGAATAGCCTTGAATTTACAATCCTCCCGAGAAAGTAGGATTACAAGCATGTACCACCATACCTGACTAAGAAAATCAATTTTTGAATCTTAAAGTTATCATCTTAAAAATATTCTGCTTTTTTTGTTTTTAATATTTGTTGGAAAAAATGTTAGACCATAATATTTTAAATTTCAGATGATATATTTATTGTAATTTCTTCTTTTTTGTCTGAGCCTGTGATTGAGAACAGAGGACGGGTCCAGGAAAACAGAGGTCATGGACTCATTTGAATGACTTTCCTTAGAACCCAAAGGGCTAATATGAAAGACCACTCTCATCCCTCTTTTAGGTTCCCCAGTGAACAGTAGTTGTTTAGAGCCACCATCAAGCAGGCTGGCTCTGAGAGGTGCAGAGCCAGCTTCTCCTTGGCTTTGCAGAAGAGCGGGCTCCCACTGGTAGCTCAGGATCCTGGGACTGGGCGCCCAGACCTGGCTGCACAGGACAATTCTGCAGAGATCCTTAGAATCAAAACATCTTAAAAGACTCTGCCAACAAGCACATATTCCAAGCAGTGCCCTAACCCACAGGACCAACCCAGGAGCAACGCAGCGCTGGGAGAGGAGAATGGGGACTAGGGGAGAGAGGGGAAAGTAGTTGGACAAGAGTCAAGGAAGGTTATTCCCAGGACAAAAAGCACCTGACAAAGAGCGCCAAGCGTTTCTGACAATGGCTTCCCTGAGAATTTTTGGAACACTCTGGTGGCAGACAGCAACAAGCCAGCACCGCGAGCAACAGAGCAGTTGTCCCTAGAAACCTAGCTACTCTTTCTTTCTCTCTTCCCCACTAACCTAGTGCAGCCTGCACTGGACACCAAGGCCACTAGTTCCCCCAGAAAAGCAATGTCTCCATACACTACAGCACAGTCGTGCCAACCTGCTCCCTGAGAGAGCCTCAGGGAAGATCACTGGGTCGCAAAGACCAAAGTTACCTGCGCCAAGTGGAGCCCAGCTCAGTGTTCCGCATCCCATGTGGCACAAACTCCAGGTCATCTCTTCTTCTACCCTGTGACCACCTCACCTCAGAGGGCCACGAAAATTTCCCCCAAATCCTTGCTCCCCGCCCAGACAAGGATCCAGCTCCACATTGCACAATCCCGGGGCTGGGGTCATTTGTCGGGGCTCCGGACGCCCAACCCACCCGAAAGCCACCAGGGACACTCAGCTGCAGAGAACTGGCCTTGGTCCAGCCCCAGAAGTGGCCAAAGGGAGAGGAGCAAGAGCGCAACAAAAGCAGGCAGTGCCGCCACCGCCACTGCCTATCCCTGTGGAGTTTAGGAGACTTTTCAAGCAGCTTTGCAAAGAGCTGCAGGGGGTGGCTGTGGAATCCACCAGGGAGTAGCAAGCTGGGCCTCCCAGGCTTAGGGCGGAGCCTCCACAGCTGCCCGCCAACACTCTTTCCTCTACACAGAAACCAAACTACCTCGGGCCCAAAGGGTCTTCTGTGCCGCTGGCTGGCCACCGCCACAGCTCTGCTCACTTAGCAGAAGCTGCTTCTTAGTCGTGAGTTACTTTGCTTGGGGAGGAGCGGAGGCGGAGCCTCGGGCGATGTCACCCTGTGGACTCAGAAGGCTTCCAAGAAAGGTGGGCTCGGGCTCGGGCTCGGGCTCGGGCTCGGGCTCGGGCTCTGGTTGGGGCTGGGACTCCTGCTGGATCTGGAGCTCTGGCTCGGGCTGGGCTCGGGCTCGGGCTCCAGCTCGTGTTGGGGCTCCGCTAGGTCTCGGGCTCTGCGCCGCAGCCTCATGAAGGAAAGAGGCACAACAGCATTGGCTGGGTGCTCAGTGCCCAGCGCCACTTGCTGCCTGTGTTGGCCGCCTAAGCCTCACGGTCCTCAGCCGCTCAGATGTAGCAAGCGGGAAAGAGGATGCCGTGCAGCTTCACTGACTTCGCTGCTTGTTCTGAAACCTTCTGGCCTTTTCCCACTTCTCTGTCACCTAAGAATTTCACCAGGGCTCAGTGTATTCTTTCCTTTCGTACAGGTCTAATGGGAGTAGAAAAGGCTTTTGGATTTTAAAAAAATATATTGTAGCTATTTAAGATGTAAGTATTTAAGAAAGCGACTTTACCCCACAATGAAAACAGCGATGTATGGACCGATCTGTACGAAAGTAAAGCTAAGACAATGAACTATTTTACTCCTTTGGCAGCTTGGAATAATTTTGCCATATACCACCCTGACTTGCTTCTGTGGTAAGAACGTATGGTACAACTTTTTTATGTAGCAGATCGCAAAAATAGGTGTGATCACAATGGAATAAATAAAACTTGTTGATTGACATACATATGTCAGACATCTTAAGGTATGCATCCTTGTTGAGTTAGCCTTTTTAAATCAAGGCAATGTGAATTTCAATTTATATACCATCCATAGAACTTACCTAGCCACATATTTCTTTAATCAAATATATGCTGTTAATGACAAGGCTTAGGACAAAGCCTAGAAATATAAATGAAAATAAATACCACATGTATATACAGACATGTTGCTTATATGTGTTAGAGTCTGTAAACAAGTCAGGATGGCACCTGGCATTTGCCAGAGGGAGTGGTTTGCGAAGTAACTCCAGCAAGCCATTAAGTGTGGAGATTCCTTATTGGTTGACTGCTGTATCTAGTTTATGTTAATTAGATAAGCTGTGTGAAATGTATAAATACCTCTGTTGTCCTACAATAAACGGCTCCCACTCCTGCTGTATCAATCTACACAAGTTGCTCGTCACCCCCAGGTTATTTTGCTGCAGCCCGACTGCGGCATATATGTATATTATACATACATGTAAGGAAGAATGGACTTCTTTAAAAATTTGATTAGAACACAAGTTTGATTAAACTGCATGTTGAGTTGTGTGGCTTGATCATTCAGCACACCTATCAGACTGCTATCTATTCAATTCAGCATAGTTAAGTTTATCTTAGGGTACAATGTAGATGTTTCAACACATATAACTTTGAGCACACTGTCACCATTCCCATATCTTAAATTTAGAAACTTTCCTAGGTTACAGGTAACCAAAAACTGAAAGGCATATATTTTCTTTTTCCGGACTTAGCAGACCTTTGTAACACATAGCAACAATTTGCCACAGTAAGAACAAACAAAACTCTACTATCTGTGTACTAATTCATCTCTTCCTCTATACTTGCAAGAAAGATGAAATTTACTGCTTTGTCATTTGTTTGTTTAAATACACAAACAGCTTCTTAAAAGATGGACATGATGCCACAGTTCTTACTTGTCCATTCCTTGGGACAATTGAGAGGATTTATTTCACTTTCTCTATCATAGAAATAAGAACAATAACAAGTAATGTGTAGAGAGTGCTTACTATATACTAGGCACTGTCTTGGGACATACGATGCTGAGTTCAGGCAACAATCCCTTGGCATAGATACAATTATTCTCATTTGACAAAGGAGGAAATAAGTAACTGACCCCAGGACACCTATACAAGTGAGAAGTAGAGGAGGGAAAGGAAAAGAAAGAAGGAAATTCTCAAAGGGAATTAGCAAACTAACAATGATGTCTTCTCAATTAAAATTTGAACAAGTCAGTCCTTTCGTGCTTGGGGTCCTTAAGTAATGCTGGCCCATAGGAATTAAAATCATTTGAATGAAGATCATGTGTTTCTTCCATATACCAAAGTATCTGGCAAATATTAGAAACTTATTAAGTTTGTGTTTATTTGAAAGACTAAAAGAATATACCAATCAATCAACAGATCAATTAAAAATTTTCTATAACTTTGAGAAATGACTTCATAACTTACATTAAAATCACTAATAACATTTAATTTAGTAGGCAGAATATTCTAGGGACATATTCCAAAATATGAAAATAATAACATAAATATCCAATAAATAGGTATATTTGTGGGCATTATATGAGAGAATAACTCATGATCACAACAAATAAAAATCATGAAGAAAGTAAATTGTGAAATGGAAGAATGATTATTATAGAATGCTGGATAAAAAAGAACACAGAATTTTAGTGTAGGAAGATATAACTTCTAGAGAAGGATGGAAGTTTACAACAATATATTAATAGTTGTATTAATATAATTAGCAGTAGAGATAGAATTACAAAACTTTATATCTACCATTCTCTGTTTTCCTATTTGTGTGGTGTGTTTAGTAATAGCCTTTGAAAAGAGCACAGATTTACATTCTTACAGAGTTACTACATACTAACTCCAGTCATCAACTGAAACCTGCACTTGTCAAAAAAAAGTTTTCTCTAGAATCTAGTTCTACCACACTTTAACATGTGTAATTGAAAAATAAGGTCTTAAGATCAACATAAGAGAGACATTTTTGGAGCCAAGTAGAATGACTGCCTAAGTAACCCAGAGGAAAGCAGCCTCAGAATGACCCTCTGGAGGGTGAGAATAACTGTGTGGTGGGTGTGGGAGAAGAAGCAGCGCAGAGTCAGGAGGAGCCTAAGCTCAGACCAAGTGGAGGTGGGGGTCTCTTCACCCTGGAGCCTTCCTTTGACCAACCGTCTTGGCTCAAGTCCTTTCTGCGTCAAGCGTTCCATCCACACGTCACAAGGGCTAAACTCCAGTTCAGCCTTTGGTCGAAGGAGGAGCTGGCTTCTCAGCCAAGCTGCTCTGTGCTGACTAGCGTTGGACTAGTGTGGACTTCTGCCTAGTGACGAGCCCCAGTGCCCTCCATGGGCAGACTTTTGACCAAGTGCGGTCGCAGGCCCAGCAAACTCCCCTCCGCCTCGCCCAGGAGGCTCCCTCTCCTCACAGGGACCACCCCACTGCACCTACCTCTCCCCTCAGCCCTGCTGCTGGATTGTTCTTCCAATGGTAATGTTCAGTTCTTTGTTCTCTCAAGAGCAATGCGTACCAATTGTAGCATAAAATATTTTGCTTAAAAATATTTTTCTATTACATAGAGCCTTTATAGTGTCATACACTCTGTGCAAAACATCACATCATGTTATGTAAGTTTCACAATTCTCTGAACTAGATATTATGAGTCCCATTTTACAGGTTCATAAAATGAGCTTAATGGAGGGAAGCTTCGTTACTTTTCTTCCAAAGACACTCAGTGGTAAGAAAAAGCAGAGGTGATTTCAAATCTGATTCCAAATCCATAATGATTAACCTGTATACTCCACAAACTTTACAACATGGACTTGCTGAAAAGAGGCTTATAAACTGCTTTATGAAGAGTTTGTAATTAGGCATTCAAAATATGCTACCATCCATTCGGTAACCATGTGTGCCAACTGTCTTGTAGGACCATGACAAGGAAATAACTTGTTGAAATTAATCATGGAATAAATATAGAGCAAAAAAATGCAAAGAAGAGATATTTTCACCGATTATTTAAAATTAGTATGAAAAGTACATTTTAAAAGGAATTAACAAATTGTAATAATATTCAAAATGCAGTATTTGAGTCCTATTTGTGCTTAGCAAAAAGCTGTATCAACACTTTGTTTTCAAATACTTTGACTTTTCTGAGGATAAATTTAAATTTATTATTGTTAATGTTATTTAAACCATAGCTCCATTAGGCATCAGATATTTCAAACTATCCGATTTCCTCTTAAACACTAACCCTGTGCCTTCCATTTCTGATTTCATCTTCAGCATTAACCCTGTCCCTTCATTTAAAGGAAGTTCAGTGAAGTTCAATTCCCCCCAAATTACTGAAAAATATCAAATTCAATTTTTTTAAAGGTCTGAAAGAAACAAGAGTTTAGTAAGATGCCAACTTGGTTTCTGCTCCTCTCATCATTTCCTTGAAGGATCTTAACTCAGCTAACCATTTTAATTAGGCAAAGGTTTGTTGAATTTTGTTGATACTTGCCCTGAACTAGCTTTGAACTATGAATAAATATACCTGAGCAGCTAGCTATGACAGAGGGCAAGATGGAAGCACCCAACAGAAAATAATACGAACCAACGTTCTTTTCCCTGGAAGTGTCTTACTCTGATTTTTCTACTCCTTCTCATTTGCAGGCCCCATCTCCTTTGCCATAGGAATGAACTCACCACCTGGACTGGCCCATCAGAAAACTCAAACTTCCCCAAAGTACCAAAGAATTCAAGATGAAGACTTGTTCCATCTGGGGACCACCCAAGTCCTGCAGTGGCTGACTGCTATGAAAGAGAAATGTCTCTCCATGTGACATCAAGAACTAAACAAGCCAGGTATATATGCCAAATGTCTTCTTTGATATAAGGAGGGCAACAAAGAACAGAACAGGGAGGAAGAGCCTGAGAAGAAGATCACCATTAAATAGGGATGAGAGGGGGGAGGGAAAGGGAGATAGAAGGGAAATTGCATGGAAATGGAAGGAGACCCTCATTGTTATACAAAATTACATATAAGAGGAAGTGAGGGGAAAGGGAAAAAAACCAAGGAAGAGAAATGAATTACAGTAGATGGGTTGGAGAGAGAAGATGGGAGGGGAGGGAAGGGGGGATAGTAGAGGATAGGAAAGGCAACCCATATAATCCCTGGTGCATGGATGGCAAGTGCTCATAAATGGAGTGAACATGGTTCAGGAAGATGATACTTTCAGTACAGGCTGCCATCCTGCTTCATGAGCACCAAGTGAAAATGCCGTTGCCTAGTCTGTGCACATTTGGGGAGGAAAGGGAATTTTGTATTGTCATTCTCTAAATGAATACATAACCTTGCCAAATTGTCTGACCACCTTGTTTACTTTTGATCAAGGATCTCACAAAACTAATGATACAGAAAAGAAACCTTTGGTAGCTGCTACTATCCCTATATTCCTTGTGGTGATACACCTCATATGCATAGTATGTGGCTTTCATCTGCAGTGTCTTAGGCATATCTGTTCTTGAGCAATATATCTGGTGCTGCAGAAAGGGAAACAATGAGACTGTTAATGCCCTGGGGTGCAGCTCAGTGGTAGAGCACCTGCCTGCCTTGCACAAGGCCCAGGTTTCAGTTCCCAGCCCCATAAAATAGAATGTTGTGCTTATTGTAGACTAAGAACTTGAAAATAGATTTTCAAAGAGTAGATTGAAATCTGATCAGGGCCAATCACTCACCCCTGCCCACCCCAACTTCATTCTTCAACTGTACCCATTCTTCAACTGTGGACTGTGTCATATGTATATGCTTTTTATTTTTTTTCAGGGCTGGGGATGGAACCCAAGACCTCGTGCATGCTAGGCAAGCACTCTGTCACTGAGCTACATCCCCTGCCTTGTACATACTTTTATTATCAAGCATTCTTGATGTCTGTACCTAATTCTAGGAAATATTTTTCATTTCTTTTTTTTCACATGAGCTCAGAGAGTCTTTCAAGAATAACCAAAACTTAAGTTTCAGTAGGTGAGGGCTTGGTAAACTTGGACATATAATTCTTGAAGTCTCCATGGAAACGTCAGTTCCCAACTCTTTTCAGACATGGGATCATTCTGCAGTCCCACTTCTTGCCTGGGGAGACCATAAACAAGAACATGGTTCCTAAGCTATAGAACTCAATGTGGTTCTGTTACAAAACACAGAGACTTGATTGGCCTTTGTCTTGGCACAGTAGCTCCAAGCTTGGAAGAAATACACCACAAGGAGACATTAGATCTTGCAGCATTATTTCATCTCATTTGTACATTTTCTCTGTGATTTTGTAATCTTAGAGCATCCGAATAAGAGGTGGTAAAAGTCAGGGTTATAGATTTCCTGCTGGCATTGTTACCGATTATGAAAATGGAAAAACAATATGGCCTAGAATTGCAACATTTTCAAAAATACCATACTTTAAACATTTCTGTCAGGCCCCAAAGGAAAATTGTTTAATATGGTTTGGGTTTCAATTTGAGATGTCACATTGATGGACTGATATGGGTGGGAGGTTTGGGACTGAGGGTTATTTTGTTATTTACTAATAAATGAGATTACTTCATCACAAAAATATATCACAGCATTTCTTTTTAATATTTGGCTTAGAAAAAAATTGGTGCTCCCCAACAGATGACAAAGTCCAATTTCTCATGCTTTTGTAAAGATTATTTTTTTCCATTTGTTTTCAGACAGAAAGGAGACTGTTCTGAGCTGCTCCCCACATAGAATCTGAATTGCTTTTTGTCCCTATATGGAGTATTGTTTTCCTCTCGGTGACATATGCAATGTTCAAGTGAATTGGCTACTGAGACATGAAGCGATTCATGAGGTCCCCTGAACAATTTGCTCTGAGGACACATCATGTCCTCCTGCAGATCCAGAAAGTGCCCAGAATTCCATGAAAAATGTGTTGAAACCAGGCACCTTCATTGTAAATGGCACTACCTAGTCACCAAGCTGTGTCACCTCTTGCATTTAAAATGAACAGATATTATTTTTGCTCCGAACTGGATTGCAAAACATCTATCTTTTTTAGCTCTTCTTTGCCAGTTAAAATCACATGAACAACAATACCTGAGCTACTTGCCAGAGTGCCAGAAATATTTGTTTTCCAAGTCAAGCATGTAAAGTACTCAGAAGGTGAAGGATTTAGTCTGGCAGCATTGAAAGAATGGACTGGAAGGAGGGCCAGACTTTCAAGGTGTTGGTCACTAAGAACCAACCTGTTGTGGCCACTCTGCTTTCTCAGGGTGGGCCTGCAGTTAGAGAAGGCAGCTGTAAAAGGGTAATGGAGGTGTCATAGTTTCTGAGTGACAGATCAGTATATATATATTTTTCACCCAGGTTAACTCCCTGCTCCTGAACTCTGCCATGCAACCAGACCTGACAGTGAGCCGAACATACAGTGGTCCAATCTGTCTACAGGACCCGCTGGACAAGGAACTCCTGACAGAGTCCTCCCTCTTCAACCCTTTGTCGGACATCAAAGTCAAAGTGCAGAGCTCAGTCATGGTTTCTCTGGGAGTGCCTGAGAGAGCCGAGTGCCACGGCAAGAATCACTCTGGGACATTTCCCCATGGAAACAATCGCAGCTTTAGCACAATGCATCCCCGAAACAAAACACCATACATCCAAAATCTGGCATCACTCCCCACAAGGACAGAACTGAGGACAACTGGTGTCTTTGGCCATTTAGGAGGGCACTTAGTAATGCCAAATACAGGTGGGTGGTAAGTGTGTGCCTGTGTATTTTCCAGAGTTTGTTTGAATACTTCATATAATTATATCCTGTCAAAGTCATTTTATGATGTTTATCATCCCTTTGTCAGAACAGAAATGCCACCACTCTACCGGTCTATTGGATTTACACAGCACACCAGGACCAAGGCTAAGATTAGGCTTTGTGGTTGTTATCTCAGAAAGTTTTAAATGCCTGTTAGAGTTGGTAGCCATATTAGCTGGAAGTGTCTAGGTAGTCCCCTGGGTTTAAGCCCCTTTGAAATATGTTACCTAGGGCATGATCAGGTAGCCCCAAAATCATTCTTTGGCATGACCACAACAAGTACCATGTTTATAGCTTTGCATGGCTTATATGCAAGTAGATAATTTAACACAATGACAGTCTCATTTCATCAGTAAATGACCTAATAAACACACTCAGTGTTCATAGACCTTGCTAAGCGTGTTACTTCATGAAGAGCGATGATGAATAATCATTGCAAAGCTGCTCCTTTGAATTACCACTTCAGTTACTGGGCTGTGTTGTAAGAACAATTAAGTTCCAAGTATTTTCTTTCTTTCTTTGGGTTGGAAGAGTGGAGATTTTCTTGAAGCTTTGCAGGACACATAAGGTGCCCAGCTCGGCTCACTTTTAAAATGACGTCCTAACTGTGGATTAGTTTTTGGAGTTGCAGCCTGGGACTTAAGTGGGTGGCAGAATTTCACTTTGTCCCCTGAGTCCTAAGCAATGAGAATTGGGTAGTGTGCTGAGTCACAGGGTGTCTGGCTGAGAGGGATGGGGCCATTGGATCTGCAAGCATCGTTAGATTAGCACAGATTCAAGGCTGTGGCAGGTTTCTCTCTAAAGTAAAGCTAACTAAAATTGTATCTCATAAAATAAAATCTGTAATAGGACTAGTCCAATATTATTGTTCTAGCCAACTGAACTCTCTAACAGTTTACTAACTTGAAACTCAACTTTTCCTTAAGTTGATGAATGTTGACTTGTTCATTCTCTCCCAAATAAATTACTTTCTTTAAACGTCATTTCAAAATCTGTTTTACTTCTTTTAAATAACCTTCTAATGCCACCCTAATGATTATATTTGGATAAAATTCCAATCCTTCATACCTTTCTTGGTTAGCGTTTTAGGACATGAAAGGATCTTGGTTGAAATATGTGTGAGCATCAGTGTATAAATGTTTGCATATGATGTCACTCTTCTTTTGATGACTCAATGTAGAGTGAGTCAGTCCACCATATTTACTAAGTACTCTCCCTTTAAGGTTTCATAAGTTACAAGGGTGTGTTCTGGATGAAGAAATGTAAAAGACACATCCCCTACTCTCTCAAAGAACAAGATACACACATCATAACTCATACAAAGTCATGCATTGAATCATTGTGCTTTCACCTTATGTCCTCTTCCTAGCTCATGATTGGCATTGTCTCAGTAGTTATGAATTAAATAGGTTGGCAAGTACTCCTCCTTTCTCTTCCCTTTGTCATTTTATAATGTGTGTGTGTGTGTGTGTGTGTGTCTATGTATGTACACGTGTATCTTCTACACATGTCGAAGGAATGCCAGGACCAACCCACTCATCAGCTAGGTTTATTTTATGTTCATTAAAGAAAGTGAGGAGATTAAATCATAACGAACCCAAAGATCTTTCTTTTCCTCCCCCTCTGACTTAACAAAGACCCAAGTTGAAAACTAAGAACTCTGATAGCTCTGTCAATGATTCCCACACACCTATTCTGTGAAAGGGGAGTTTTCAAAGTTCTTGACAAGGAGCACTGAACAAGAGTCTATGAATGTGTTTGGGGAAAAATAAATGTGGGGAGTTGAAACATATCTCCTGTTATTTGCAGGATATAAATGCAAAATATGACCTGGGGATAAAGAAAGCAACACATAGAAATCAGATTGCTCTAATGCCATCCATCCCCAATTGTCATATGGCACATTCTAGAAATGATTTATATTATGCAAAATATAAATCAGGAAACTCAGGTGGTTCTGTTGTCATATTAAATAAAAGGCTGTCAGAGTAGCAGGTGGATTTGGGGGGGAATATATTTTTCTTTGATCAGAGTTGACTAGTGAATGACATACTGAAAATGAATATTTCTTTAAGAACCATAGGCATAAAACTTTCCCACAGTGCCTCTCATTCTTCATAATATAACTTGCCAAAAATACCACCTCCCTCTACAACCCTTGCCTTGATTGACTGTCTTCAGACTCTGCATACAATTTGCATGTTTGGGTAGGAGGAAGGAAATATGTTTCACAGACAATAATAATAATATAATTTCTGATTGAAGAAGAAGAAAAAATAGTTTAAAGCTCCAATTATCCTGTAGATTCTGGTTGAATTTAGGAGTATCATGAATAATGTTTCAATCTAAACCCAGGGAATTAAGCTGACTTGAAAGAACAAAGATATGCTGTGCTGCCTAATAGCCCCTTTTCAGATAGCTTCATTCATATTCCTTCTCTTTGGATCTGGAAGTAGATCATTAAGCCATGATGATCTACACCAGACAACAAGATTTACAGCCTGGCGTTTTTACTAGGAATTTTTAATCCTCTTCATTTATTCATATGTGTATGATCTGTTTAGTGTGTTGCTGCTCTGTGCAAGGCATTCTGCTAAGTGTTGTTGATGTGATGTGGCATTATGAAGAGTAGGCATTGCCTGTGTCTTTGTCAACATGGGCTAGAGAGCCTGAAGGGAAGGCAGCAGCAGAGAAAGTGATACGTCAAACTAAGACAAAGCACAATAACTAGGACATGTTCAGGTTGACAACCAAACACACCGAATATCCTCTGCATTGCAACTTGTGTTCAACAGCAGGAAAGGATATCATGGAGGCCCCTTCTTTTGGCAACTCTGTTTAAGGAAAACTAGAAAATGCAAGGAGGCACCTTCCTGATTGGAGGTCCCTAAGTGTGTTGGTGAGAGTTCTCCTACAACTGAAGTTAAGGTCCAGAATATAAATGGGTCTCCGTGCTGGAAGGCTGTGAGCAAGATTTCAATGTGCCTCATTCTTAGTGCTATTGAAAGATACTAATCATAACTAGCATGTTACTAAATATTGTTCATACATGTGAATCACAAATAACTTGTTTTGCAATGAGTCTTGCATTCCTCTACTGTATAGCTGCTAATATAGGCACATAGAAGGCTAACAAAAAACAAAACAACAACAATAAAAAAACTTGCCATCTCTAGATTTAAATTAGCAGCAGCAGCCTGAAAGTTTTTTGTGTGATTAACTCTAATGAAAGAGAGAGAAAAAAAGATGAGGAGATGCATTATTCAAAAAATAGGATGCCCTGAGATTTTATTATGTAAAGATTATATTATTACTCCATTTCATTTCTTTTTATAAACAAGAAACTACATTGAAAAGAATCTCAGCTCTCCCTAGACATCTCTCTTGGCCAATGTGAAATATTTTCCTCACTGCATTCAAGAGAAGAGAGGGGACATTTAAAATGCAGTGTGATGTGACTTCCTATGCCTTTCCTCCTTGCATTATGTGATTTTGCTCATAACACTGCTGGGTTTTTTTGCAATTTCACATTAATATGAATGTGGGTAAGGCACTTTTAGCTTAACTCTTTTAGCTTCTGTTTGCAAATTTGGGACCATATTTGTTACACTATAACCTAAAAGGTTCCTCAGCTCATCAGATGCTTTCATTTTTCCTAGTTTTCTTGGCAAACTGTGTAGGCCTCTGAGTACCACCTCATCTTGCTTTCTCATAACAGATTCACACAAATCTTAGCTCACCCATCATCCCAGGTACATTTCTAGAAGCGAGTGGATACAAACAAGATAAATACATTTTAAAATTTGGAAGCAGATAAACTTATGTATCAATATTCTCAGATATGTTTTATACTATATATATATATATATATATATATATATATATATATATAAATAATTCCCAGATATGTGTGTGTGTGTGTGTGTGTGTGTGTGTGTGTGTATAGATGAATACAAGTGACAATAAATGTTGGTGAGGAAATGGGAAAAAGGGTACACTCATACATTGCTGATGGGACTACAAATTGATGCAACTACACTGGACCAATTGAAGATTCCTTTAAAAACTAGGAATGTTAACACCATTTGACCCAGTTATCCCATTCCTTAGTATATATCCACAGGATGAAATCAGTCTACTATAGTTACATAGCTACATCAATGTTCACAGTAGCTCAATTCATAATAGCTAAGGTATGGAACCAACCTAGGTACCCATCAACGGATGAATGGATAAAGAAAATGTGTTATATATACACAATGGAATATTACTCAGCACAAAGAAGTATGACTTTATAACATTTGCTGGTAAATGAATGGATCTGGAGACTATCATACTAACTGAAATAAGCCAATCCCAAAAAACCAGAGGTTGAATATTCTAACATGGGGATGCTAACACACAATGGGTAGGTGGGGGTGGGCCATGAAAGTTCAGTGGATTAGACAAAGGAGAATGAAAGGCAGGGAGAAGGGATAGAAATAGGAAAGACAGTGGAATGAATCTGACATAACTTTCCTTGTACATGTGTGAATATACCACAGTGAATCTCGGCATCATGTACATCCACAAGACTGGGATTAAAATGCAATATATTCTGTGTTTGTACAAACACATCAAATAGGTTCTACTGCCATGTATAGCTTTAAAAAATGAATTTTTTAAGAAGAGAGAAAGAAAAAAGAGAAACGAAATTCCTTTTCCCAGCATGTTAAAGGAGTTGTGGTTGGATGTGAACATTTTCTCAATCTGCCATATTATCACTTTTGGTTCAGCTCCTGTGACTATACCTTTATCAGAGATTTCCCCAGCAGACTTTCCCTTTCATCTCAACCCTCAGAACTAAGTCCCACTCCCAATTTCAAACTGACTCAAACAAGGAGAACAGACTGTCGTGCTGATTTGGGGGTGGTGTGAATGTTTGAGACCCACCACAGCAGTCCCTTCTGAGGTTTGGATGTGTTTGTCCTCCTAGGTCCATGTGTTGGGATCCTAAGGGGGGCAGTATTGAGAAGGGGTGGATCCTATAAAAGGTGAGGCCAAGAGGGAGGCCTAAGGTCATTGGGAGAGTGACCTCAGAAGCACACTCTGAGCACAGAAAAACCCTGGTTTCTGTCTGGCTATCTGTCTGATGATGAGATTTCTTCTTCACTATGTCACATCAATTCTCAGGATGTTTAGGTGATAAGGGGAGAATGAGCTCTTCTCCTGACAAAGGTCAACTTTCTATATAAGGCTAGAAAACGTGGTTACAAACACAGCACACTCCAAGTCATGGCATCAGATCTCTTGACACAAGGTCATCAAGATATGAAAAATATAAAGATCCTTCCACTCAGACTCCATCCCCAGGTTCAAAAGCAGCAGTGTCCTCCAGCTGTTATACAGACCTGCTTCTATAGTGTCCTACCTTCAGTGTGACTGTCTAGTGGGTCATGCAATTCACTGCTGAAAACAAAGATGCTCTTCGGGATCCAACCATACAAAACAGAGACATAAACACAGGGTGGCTACAGAGTGGCTCTGACATTGCTCCTACCTCTGAGCCCATGCTGTGTGGACAGCATGTTATTGCTCTGACTTCTGTTGCCAGGCTCTGACTGGGTTCTGTGCAATCGGAGGCCTTCCAACAAGACAGTGCAATCAGAACAAAGCCTCTTCCACTTGGAGTTTCAGGAATCTATGCCTCTAATTTTGAAGCTCTTCAGCGATATCCACAGGATGTTCTAAAAGAACATAGAGTAAGTGTCAGTACATGGGTCTGGTTGAAGATTTTCTCAGGCAGCAGTGTATGAACACAGGGCTGGAGTGGTTGGAGGTGGCTGAAAAACAGCCAGAGATAGAGTTGCTGTTGGGACATGATCTATGGTGGACAAAGAAAGGTAAAGGCATGGATCAGGAGTGCATGAGAAGGAGAGCCTTGGCTTCTCCAGCTAAAGCCCTGCTAATCAACCTGGGATGGTGAATTTACCAATGGGTTAAAACATAATACATGCACTGTCCAATTCGATGGCAGCATCTTACCACTCCTCCTGCCTTGTGGAGTCAGTCAACTCCCCGCTGTTCTCTTTCAATGTTTCATGATCATTCGTCTTCCTTGTATCTCCATCTGCTTCTATTGTATAAATCGTCTCCCTATGAGAGCTTTCATATTCTTGAAATAGGTGCTGTGTCTTGTGCTCTCTTTGGCTGGATGGCCTGCACGCGACTCACTGCATTGCCTACAGACCCAAGGCCCCAGATGCAGGTGCAGATCCCGCCGGCAGGGAGCCTACTGTCCGCCCTGATCCTCCGCAGCGCCCGCTCCCGCTGAGAGAGCTTGAGGCAGTACCTGGCGGGAGAGCGGCGCCACTCAGGTCGCGCTCTAGTGGTGCCCGGGCTGCCCCTGGCGTGGCGTCCGAGGGCCTGACGGTGCGCTCAGCCCGTGGCAGGCAGCTGTGCAAAAGCGGACGCGCTGATCCGCCCTTTCCGCGGCCGGCTGCAGCACGAAGTTGGCCGCCGCCCCCAGAACTTCGGTCGCCTCCAGCTTCCCGGGACGCGGCGCGGGCTCCAGGCCATCCTGAGGGCGGCAGGAGAGTTGCTTCTTGGAGGCGCCGTTCAGACCCACTGATGGTGGGGATGGCGCGTGGCGACTGTGACCAACTGACAGTTGGTCCCTGTGGTGCGGGCTGATGGGAGCCGGGTGCCACGGCCCACCCAGGCCGGCCTACCGCCAGGGGGCGCTCTCAAGCTGGGTAGGGGCGGCAGTTGGGCGGTTGGGCGCGTGAGTGAGTGTGGCCCCACAGGTCCCTGGGATGGGCTTCCAGTGTGTGTGGGGGGAAATCCCTGGAGCTGGGACAGTAGTGCCTGGAGGCAGAAGCACCAGAGGATCAATAATAACCCCTGGTTTGGCTGCCTTCCAGTTGATTCAGGCCACCTGTTGGGTCCTTGCTTCCTGAAGCTTTCCCTAAAAATGCCAGCTCACACCTAAAGCTCCTTTGTCCATCTCTTCATTTTGTACTTCGGCTAACTCTTTGTCACTCTGTGTTTTATGTTTCTAAGTTGGATTATTCGTTTTCTACAGATAGATCATGAATGTCTCCAATGAGACCTTTAATATTTATTTTTCTCGAAACTCAGTTTTTATTTTTGACCTACCAGCAACCAAGAACTGAGCCTTTAACGTGTGCATTTTCTTCCTTAATTCAGCTAATGAAACAGTTATAGAACACCTACTGTGTGCATTCATTGTGCTTGGTGCTGTACTGGACACTTACCATGCCACTTGTGGTCTAGCAAACGACCTTAGTGCCCTTAACAGTTGCAGTGGTCAAGCAGAGTCCTCAGGGAAACCAAGACACCAGCAGGGACTGAATCATGGTCTAGTAGAATCAGCAGTTGGCACTGTGGTGGGACAAGCTTTTCATAGATGACATAGTCCCAAAGTTGTGGGCAAGAGTCCTATCAGGGATGCAGGAGTGGCAGCAACTGCCATAACCCATCCATACCAGGGATCCAGAGGGGTGACAACAGCTGGCTTGACTACCTGGCTGTGTGACAGGGTGATTGGTGACTGTCAGTCGAGCCTGTGGACCACTGTATCTGACTGTTGAACAGTTGGGAACATGTTGTGGCAGTGACCTAAACAGACACCCATCCCTCCCTTTCCCATCATTCCTGAGGAGCTGGGATTTATTCCCTGTATTTCAGGCCCTGTGGCCTCACCTCTCATCCTTATTCTACTTCCTCACTTTTGTCCTCTGAAGGGGGAGCATGTAGGTCACTGCAGTAAAGGGTCCTGCAGAGGTCACAGCCTGGTGGTGGTGGCAGTGATGTGGCAGTGGCAGTGAGGTGGCAGGAAGCAAGGACACCAGGCTCCCATGCCCTGTGTGGCCCCTAGGAGAGCATGTCCCTGTTCTGATCCACAGTAGAAGGAGGCAATGTGAGTGTCAAAGTCAGAATTATGTCTTTTCCAGTTTTTCCTCATTATCAAACACATTGATGCTGAACTCTCATTGTGTTTGGATATGCAGTCACCAGGGACTTCAGCAAAACTCAAACACCAAATCATCCGTTGAAAAATGAAACAGTTTATCCAACCACATTCCATTTAGTCACCTCTAGGTCCACTCCTGGCACCATTCTCATTGCTCTCAGTCTGGGTTCCACGGAACCTTCTCATCATAGGACAAATCGTATTTGAATAAGTCCAGTATCAGGTGTTATAATTTCAAAATGAGGTGTCCACTAGAAGCTCACGTGTGAGACAATGAAAGAAAGTTTTGGTGTATACAGATTGGGATGTAAGAACCTTATCATAAACAGTTCCTTAATCCACCAATATGGATAAACTGAGGGGTAACTCTAGACAGGTAGAAGTTGGTTAGAAGAAGTAGGTGACTGAGGGCATGCCTTTGGGGCTTATACTTTGTGACTGGTGCTTGCTCTCTCTCCTACCCGGTGGCCATGTTCTGAACTGGATACTTCCACCACATACTTCTGCTATGATGTTATGCCTCATCTTGGGCCTGCCACCCGCTGTGCACATAGGTCGTTATTACCTTCTTGAACCTGATCAATCAAAAATGGAAAGAGCTCATCTCCTTCCAGCCTCCTGGCCTGTCATGAACATCCAGAGGCTTGGGAAGCATTGGGCTCTGCCTCCTGCAGCAAGAGGGCATGGGCTGAGTGACACACCCCCCTCAGATAGGAGAGAGCTCTCGGGGCCCCTGCCTCCACTACCCCCTTTCCTCTAGACCCAGGTCTCGCTCACATGTGAACTGGGTTCCCCAGAGTTTGCAGTGCATGAGTCTTGACTTGCTCAGCACTTCAGCGAGCTTCTGACCCTGGCCCCATCTCAGGCAGCTTGTGAAAGACCAAAGGACCAGCCATGGACCAGCTATAGCCAAACTGCTCTGCATCCCTATCCACACTGGAGCAATTCAGATGCACAGCGTGGTCCCTAGGGAATGGTGCCTCTTAACCACAGTAGCTCCTACTGGGCTGTGATTTGTGACTACACTGTGGCACCTTGCAAGGAAGACACACACCGGGTCAGCAGCACCTCACAGGATGAGGACCTCAACACCCACATCCTCTATCCTCAGAGCTCAGAGGCATCACAAGGTCATAGCCAGCCTGCCAGGCTGCATGTGAGAAAGGGGGCTCCTTGTGCACAGACCCACCCAGCAGAAGCCAGCCTGGCTTTCTATGGCTGTTTCTCAATGGGACCTGGGAATGGACCAAGGAGAACTCACAGAGTCTGGTGGGGACACAGCCCATCCAGGAGGACAGGTTGTGTTGTGCCCTCTCATACCCTGATCCCTCCACCCACAGTGCCCCTTCCTGTAGAGAAGGCTGGCCTCACAACCATCACCAGCCAAGGGCAGAACTTCCAGAGTCACAGCAGTCTGGGGGAAGGTGGAACAGGTAGGCAAGTCTGCCCCAAGTCCACGGCAACCTCTCCCGGCCTGCTCTAAATGTTCTCATTTCTTTCCTCAGAAAAGAATCCAGCAGTTTCTCCGTTTTTGTCCTAAGAAACCATGGCTTCCTCACTCTGTCTCAGGACATCAGCGTTCAGAGCTCTATCCTGAGTCCTGGGCTAGCATCCCTCCTTCATCACTAAGGAGATTTCACAAAAAAAAGTAGAGTTCTGTTCCTGGGCAGAGAGCTTGGAGATGTCCCTGATGTCAAGAATTGAGCCCCTCACATCCCAGCCCCCAGCCCAGGGGCACATCAAAATGTGTGAAGGAAAGACTGACCAACTGCCCTGAAATCTCAGCATTTCACGCTCACCAAGCACAGGGGCAGGAGTGTCTTCCTGTTCAACACGGCAGGCTGACCACATGATAAACTTCCTTGTGCTCCCTCAAGATCTCATTGATGTAAGACTAAAGGTATGCAAAAGTAGAAAGCGCTTGACCAAAAGGAGCCCCCAGTGACAAATAGAAAATTCCTTTCTGGATCAATAGAAACTGGTTTTGGAAGCAACACTCTGAACAATGCACTGCTGCTGAAGTGGGGGCCCTGCTCCAGGAGAGACTGTGGGTGCCATATCCCGATAACATGCAGACACTTGCACATGATCAGGTATTACACATGTCACTCGGGATGTATCTTGTTAACTTTACTCATCACCAATACCTATCCATGCAAAGTGTGGGAGCCTGAGGTGCTGCTTGTTCCTCTCTGAGGAGGGGATAGTCAACACCCGCACCACCCAAAACCCTGTCTTGACAGGTATAATGTCCTAATCTCCAGGGAAATGTGATGGCCCCTCACCCCCGGGGACTGCAGAGCACTCAACATGTGGCTACTGCCACTGAGGAACTAAAATTTTATTTAACTTTAGTTGATTCCAATTGTAATAGCCAAAGATAACTAGTGGCTGCTAAATTGGATAGTGCAGATGCTACACTACAATTAAATGGCACCTCTTACAGAGTGGACACAGCTGTCATGGTGTAGTACTAGTGATGTTGGTAATAGTAACAAAGTAATGGCTCCAATCACTAACCTGTTTTTACCATAAAATCATCCCCCTAATCATGGTGAGGTGTTTTAAAACTAGTACCTTGTGGTGGTTGATGGTTTCTGAAGTGCAAGAATCTCACATTAGATTTCTTGCCTCCTCTTAAGTAGAAATGAATGGGGTACTTGACATCACACTGCAGAGTCCATGGGACCCTTTTGCATATGGGACAACCCAGGCAGAGCTGCTGTAGGCACAGTTTCAGCAGAGGGGGAGTTCAGAGAGGAACTGAACGGCTTCACTTGGCTTGAGCACATACATCTCCCAGGTCCCCAGCTGCTGGAGTCAGCCTAGGCAGGATGGCCCTGTGTCTACCCTCTGCCCTGGGCTCACCTGTTTTTTTTTCTTAGTTGTGGATAGGTCTTTAACTTTTTTTATTTATAAATGGTGCTGAGAATGGAACACAAGGCCTCTGACATGCAAGGCAAATGTGCTATGGCTGAGCTACACTCCCAGCCAATGTGGCAACTTTTTAAAAAAAGTGTCAGAGATATAATTATATAGGAATATGTATACAGATATGTAAAAGTATTTTTAAGAAATAAAACACTAGAGGGACAGGGGATGTAGCTCAGCGGTAGAGTGCTCAACTGGTATAGGAGAGGCCCTGGGTTTGATCCTCAGCACCACCTCAAAATAAATCAATAAAATAAAGGCATTGTGTCCAAATACACTCCCTCAAAAAAACCTAGTAAAAATATATTTTATATATGCATGTAAAATGATTACAGTGGACCACTTCTTGGCTAAATTAAAAAATTAGCCACAGTACCAATGAATGACTCAATTAAATTGAAATTCTTGGACTAAAGGTAGGCGTGCCCTTTAAATTTTGGCATATTTTCTGAAACTTCTCTGCAGAAGAGGTATGACAATTTTGTATTGCAATTATCAGAACTTGAAAATTCCATTTTCCAACACTGTTAACATTAGATTTTCTCACTATCTTGATTCTTTGTATTTGATAGGCAAACACACACATGTACTTTATGTTTCCTTTGGATTCCTCTATTGTGATTTGGATTACTAAATTTTTGGTATGTCATCTTTTATAAACAGCAGATACTGGGTTTTACCACTTTTGTAGGCTCTTTGTTTCTCCCTATTGACTTGTAGGAGGTCCCTATGTTATAAGCTCTCGGAAGCAGGGCAGATACCCACAGAAACATCACCAAAAAACTGTTTTCTAGCAATTGGCCACAGTTTCGCCTCTTGCAGAGAGCTCTTTGCCAGCTTGACCTGAGAACTTCCTGTTATCTGGCCTCTCAAAACTTGCACCACCTCCCAATCACCTTGCCCTGTGGACCAAGCCTTGAACATAGGTTGCCTTGAGAATCTTCAACATCCCAACCACAGATACCCTTCACTGAGTGCAGTGAATCATGTAAGCTCTGTTCCCGGGGGAGAGAAAGTCCATATCGCTGTGACAGTTTCCTATAAATAGGTGTCTGCAACTCTGCATATTTCAACATTCACTATTATGTGGTCAAATGTAAATCCTGGAGAAAGTTATGGGGATTTTGCGGAATGGTTTTCATTAACTCAGAAAGGAAAGATAGGAAATAAAAATAATTACTAAAATTTAATCATTTGTTAATAAATAATAAGTCTAATTATTAAATAATTATTGAAGTTTCATAAAGGGAAGTATCGCGAAGTCTATAAAAAATGACTTCATTCCATAACTGCCTTAGAGAAGATGAAGAGTAGCGGTAGTATTTCTAGCACTAAGACAAATTTGCCACTGGGATGTAATTGAGAGAGGGCTTCTTTCCACTTGATATATTTTGTATGAATATTCACTGACCTGTGTTGTTTGGTTTTCTGGCATTCCCTCTTATTTGGATTCAGACTTGCCCAGGGCTACCCTGGAATAGGCCATATTCATGCCAGAAAGACAGATTACTAAACCCCAGTTAGGATATGTAAATGATACACATATCTTTCAGTTCATAAGATTCTCATTTTATCTGTAGACACTAAAAATTGTTGAACCATCTCTAGGAAATTTCCAGTTTCCAGGAAAGGAAGATGCAGTCCTTCCTCTCATTCTGTCTGTCTCCCTGGCTGTGGAGTCTGTATGTGTTCAGGGGATTTTCAGATATTTGACAAGGGCCCAAATTCCCATGATTGTTCAAAGCAAAGGCCTTATAGGAATTGTGCCCTGTTCTCATTAACCATGCAAGGATACTCCTAGGAAATTTGTATCAGCATAAAGGGACAGTTATGAAAAGAGTGTGAAGCGATAGATTCTTTATTCATTGGTAAATTTTTCTATGATTTTTATTCTCTTTTATATTAAGTGGAACTTACCTGAACTGTCAGTTAAAAATGAGAAACAATGCCACTAAAGCCTAGAGTAGTCAGCTCTTTGCTGCTCTGAGGACAAGATCTGATCAGAATGATTTAAGGGGAGGAAAAAAGTTTCTTTGGGGGCTCACGCATTCAGAGGTCTCAGGCCATTGAGAGCAGACTCCATTCTTTGCAACCTCAGAAGAGGCTGAACATCATGGCAGGAGAGTGTGGCAGAGGGAAGTAGCTGACATGATCATCAAGAAGCCGAGAAAGAGATTTCCACTTTCCACCTACAGGTACACAGCCCACAGCCTTGACCCCCAAGACAAACCTTCTCCACCTGAACCCCACCTGCCTTCAGTTACCAGCCACTGATCCCAGCAGGTGAGGAGTTCACACATTGGGTGAAGGCTCTTGACACCCTATTAACTTCTACTATCCAAAGATTCAAAGGAATATTAACAAGAAGAGAAAACAGCCTCCTCCACCCAACACTACACAGCATGGTTGGAAAATATCCAACAGAACCACAAAAGGCTCTAAGGATGTATCCCAAGAGTTGTGACTGGATGAATATGTTACAAAGAAGCCACCTTTGTCAATACCTGCCATGGCCACTCAGTCAAATGAGAACAACTAAGATATTCCTGCACCATCTCTTCCTAATTTTCTCAAAGAAACATCAAATGGTACAAATGCTAAACAGAGGAAAGGGAGAAAAGGCAGATCCAAGGACCAGCTCTCTTTTGTCATCAACTCTGGGTGGCCCAGCTCCCATGGAATTTGACTTGCCTGCTGAACAACCAGTATTAGGCCACCTAATTTGATATTCAGCCAGGGCCTGCCTCAGAAAGGTACTACAGAGCAAATACAGGTGCAGGTTCTCCTTTGATTTCATGCCCTGGAACAATTGTGAGTATCCTTTCTTCCTCAAGAAGAGGCAGATAATAGCCCACCCTCAGTGGACAGCTAATCCTGGATACCTTATGTGGTAACAGTGAAAAAAAAAAAAAAAAGAAAAGAAGGACAACAAAAGGCTTACTGAACCTTGATCCCTTCAGATGATCCAATTTTCTGCAACCCATACAAGGGATCATGCCAAGGACGTGGACTTTGCAGATATTCACTGTCCCCAAACCTCTCAACATGCACTCCACTCCAAAATCCTCTCACCCTGGTTTGGATTCTTGTCAGGAAAATGCCTGAGTGTGTAAACCCATGCTGCCGGGAAATGACTGCAGAGCAGGGGAAAGTCCGGCACTCAGAGTGGAAGCCTCCAGCATCCATCCACTTCCAAGTCAAAGGCCTGGAGATTCTAGGCTCTGGCAGGAGATTGCACTTGTTTGTGTCCCCTGTGGGTCTCTCTGGGCCTTGCGCACCAGGGGTCCCACTTGGTGCTGCTATGCCCTCCTGGCAGCTCTCCAAATATCTTCCAGTGTCAGGGACAGGTGGACTGCCAGCGTATTGACGTTAGCGAGAAGGGGTCAGCAGAGGAGCTTTCATTCCTGGCGGCATCCCAGGAAGATCCAACCCAAGCAGCAGCTCAGCGGTCATGTTAGGAGGGGAGACCTTGGCACGGAACCCCAAGAAGGCATGTTCTGTGCAACACATGCGGCCCCAACTTCTTCAGTCCCTGAAAGTGGAGCGTGGTTCTGCTGGTGGCCTGTCCAAAGTGCCCTCAGGGCAATCCTGCTCTTTCGAGTGCCCTGGACCCAGCAGCTGTCACTGACCTGCTGGCACGACCCTGCAGTACCGCTAGGCGGCGCCGTCCGCGGTTAGTCGCACCAGGCAGGCAGAGCGTCCTGCAATCTCTTATCCCAGAGCCAGCACTGGGGGCTCCACAGGTGCAGCGAACCTGGGAGGGCCGGAGGGCTGGTGAGCACCAGGAGGACGCAAGGATCATCCCAGGTAGCACCAGCTCCAGCAGCCTTGCTCTCCTGTCCTGTTCCTCCAGGGCCTGACTCCACTGACAGTTGGCCCAGTCAGAGAGCAGCTACTAGGGACAGCTGAGGGCAATTATGCATCCAAGGCAGCTTGGCAGGTTGGGGGAACATGGAGCTCAATAACATGCCACTAACTCTGGCTGCCCTTCTGTTCCTAGAAAACCAATCTAGGAGATTGAGATCGCTGCACCAGGGGCAGAATGTAGGTTAAGGGCAGGTGCAGGTGGGCCCCTTGTTTTCTAGGGAGGGCAGCAAGGGAGGGAGTCCCTGAACATGGGTGTCAGAGGGAAGGAACAAGAGAGCAAGGGAGCTTCCAGCGCACTGCACCATCTGCACCAGCCAGGCCCTACTATGGCGACAGCGGCTGTAGTACCTTCAGCAGCAGCAGCTGCTGCTGCTGCTGCCAGGCACCAGGTCCAGTCCAGAAATCCTTTGGGCCCTACTGGCTAGATATTTCTGCAGAGGCAGAAATATCTAGCCAGTAGGCCTGAACTTGAGGGTTCTTCCTCTTGGCGTGCCTCTTGGCTCTAGACATAAAGCCCTCTGAGACAATGCAGGGGGTTCTTGGGGCAATCCCTGGATGAAGAGATTTCACCAGAGTGTCACAGCCCCTGCCAAAAAGATGCTTCACAAAGGTCTGTGGCATGAGCGCATCAAGTGACCTGTAGGAACCTTATTATCAGGCTCAACCAGGGCTTCCCGTCAATTTCACACATCAGCCTTGGTAGAGGAGTGGAAATGTAGACGTTTCTAAAGTTGGATATTAAAAATGGGGAGATCAACATTTTTCTGTGGAGCCCTGAATCCAGAAAGGAGTCGGGGATGAGAGGATGGTATTTATCTCACAGACACTGAAAGAAGTCGGTATTGATTTGCCTCTGGCAAATACCAGTAGCGTCATCAGCTTCAATATACCATCAGCAAGAAGTACGGGCAGAAGATTCTGAAGCAAAAATCGTAATAGACAAGACTTCAACTTCCACAGAATATAAGGCTCTTGCAAGTTCGGAGCCATTTCTTCTTGATTGCAGTGAACAGCAGATCACACATGTGCTAATGTTGCTTTTCTGAGAGAAGGTGGAAGAGGGAAGACTTTTCTGGCAGAATAGGACCTTCACCTAACTTCCAAATCAGAAAACAACCATTCTATGAGCCAGCTTTTCATCACTGGAATGAAATACCTGAGGCAACTGACATATAAAGACAAAATGTTTCTTTTTCTTATGATTCTGCATGTTCTAACCCAAGCACTAAGGATCCTTTGTGTTGCTCCTGTAGAAAGGGAAGCACAGCATGATGTAAGCACATGGCAGAGCAAGCTGCTCTCCTCATGAGCTAGGAAGCCCTGGAGCACAGGCCGGGCCTACAGTCTCCTCTGGGGGAAATGCACAGTGACCTGAGAACTTCCCATTACCCCGATCTCCCCAGACTTGCACTGCCTCCCAATCACACTGCCCTGTTAATCAAGCCTTTAACATATGTGCGTGGAGAGTCTTCAACATCCCAACCAAAGCTACCCTTCACTGAGTGCAGTTAATCATGAAGCCCTGTTCCTAGGGGAGAGAAAGTAAATATCATGGTGACAGTTTCCTACTCACAGGTGTCTTCAACTCTATGTACTTCAATATTCACTATTATGTTGTCAAATGGAAATCCTGGAGAAAGTTCTGGAGATTTTTGTGAAATTCTTTTCGTGAACTCAGAAAAGAAAGATAGGACTTAAAACAATTATTAAATTTAATCATTAATTAATAATTAAATGAACTTACTTATTCAATAGTTATTGAAGCTTCAAATAGAGAATTTCAGAGAAGACTATAAAAAATAAATGAATTCCACAACTGCCTTCATTAAGATGAAGAACAGCGGTAGTCCTTCTGGAACGAAGACAAATTTGCAACTGTGATGCCATATGAAGAGGACTTCTTTTCACTTTATATGTTTTGTATTAATATTCACTGTCCTGTGTTAGTTTGTTACCTGGCATTCCCTCTTATTTGGATTCAGACTTGCCCAATGCTTCCCTAGAGTAGGAAATATTCATACCAGAAATACAAATCAATAAACTCCAGGAAGTACATGCAAAGGATCCACATATCTTTCAGTTCATAAGATGTTCATTTTATCTACACACATGAACAATCATTGAAATATCTCTATCAAAGTTCATCTTTCCAGGGAAGGAAGATGCAGTCCTTCCTGTGATTGTCTGTCTCCCTACCTGTGGAGTCTGTGTCTGTTCGGGGGATTTTCAAATATTTGACAAGGGCCAGAATTCCTTTGATTGTTCAAAGCCAAGTCATTTCTAAGTGTGCCCAGTTTTCAATAACCATATAATAATACTCCTAGGAAATTTGTACCATCATAAAGGGACAGTTATCAAAAGAGTGATAAGCAATAAAGACTTTCTTAATTGGTAAATTTTTGTATAATTTTTTTTATATAGTATCAAAGTGAGCTTACCAAAACTGGAAGTTAAAAATGAGTAACAATACAAGTGAAGCCTAGATTTGTCAGCTTTTTCGCTACAGTGAAGACCCAATCTGATCAGAATTATCTTAGGGGAGCAAAGTTTATTTGGAGGCTCATGAGTTCAGAGGTCTCAGTCCATAGAGAGCAGGCTCCATTCTTTGGAACCTAAGGTGAGACAGAATATCATGGCAGAAGAGTGTGGCAGAGGGAAGTAGCTGACAGGATGATCAAGAAGCAGAGAAAGAGATTTCTACTTTTTACTTACAGATAGATAGCCCACAGCCTTGACCAAAAAGACAGACCTCCTCCAGGTCTGGAGGCACCCTGCTTGCCTTCAGTTAGCTTCCAACCGATCCAAACAGGTGAGTAATTCACAGATTGGGTTAAGGCTCTTGATGCCCAATTAACTTCTACTCTCCAAGGATTCAAAGAAGTATTTACCAGAAGAGAAAACAGCCTCTGAAACCCAACACAGCATGTTTGGAAAGTATAAAAAACAAAACCAAAAAAGACAATAAAAATGTATCCAAAGAGTTGTGACCAGATGAATAGCTTACAAATCAGCCACCTTTGTCAATACCTGCCATGGCTGCTCACTCAAATGAGAACAACTAAGATATCCCTGCACCAGCTCTTCCTCATTTTCTCAAAGAAACATCAAATGGTACAAATGCTAAACAGAGAAAAGGGAGAAAAGGCAGTGCCAAGGACCAGCTCTCTTTTTTCATCACCTCTAGCTTGCTCAGCTCACATGGAATTTGACTTCCATGCTGACAACTAGTATTAGGCCACCTAATTATACATTCAGCCAGGGAGCCTGCCTCAGAAAGGTACTATAGAACAAATTCGGGTGCAAGTTCTCCTTTGATTTCAGGCCTTGGAATAATTGTGAGCATCCTTTCTTCTTCAAGAATAGGCAGACTAACACCCCACCCTCGGTGGACAATCGTACCTGGACACAATATGTGGGAACAAAAAAGAAAGAAAAAAGAAAAGAACAGAAAAGACAAGAGAGAACGACAAAGAGGCTCATGAACTTTGATCCTCCAGATGCTCCGATTTTCGGCAACCCACACAAGGAATCATGGCAATGACTTGATTTCCAGACAGTCACTGTCCTCAAACATCTCAAACATCTTCTTCTGCCTATTCTTGAAGAAGAAAGGATGCTCACAATTATTGCAAGGCATGAACTCAATGCACTCCACTCAAAAATCCTCTCACCCTAGTTTCAATTCTTGTGAAGGAAGTGCCGAAGTATTTGAACAATACCCCCGTGAAATGACTGCAGAGCACAGGGAAAGTCCGGCACACAGAAAGGAAGTGTCTCACATCCATCCACTTTGGAGTCAAAGGCCTGGAGATCCTAGGCTCTGGCAGAAGAGTGCACTGGTGTGTGTCCTCCATGGGACTTTCTGGGCTTTGCGTGCCAAGGGTCCCCCTTGGTGGCTGCTATGCCATCCTGGCTGCTCTCGACATACTTGCGGGTGTCACAGGACAGGCGGACTGACAGCCCAATGACGTCACCGTGTGCCAGTCATCCTAGGGGCTTCCTGACCTGGTGGCATCCCAGGAAGATCCAACACAAGCAGCAGCTCAGTGGTCACGTTAGGAGGGGAGACCTTAGGACCGAACCCCATGAGGGCATGTTCTTTTCAGCACAAGCGGCCCCAACTCCTTCAGCCCCTGCAAGTGCAGAGTGGTTCTGCTGGTGGCCTGTCTAATGTGCCCTCTGGGCACTCCTGCTCCTTCCAGGGCCCTGGACCCAGCTGTCACTAGCCTGCCAGCACCACCCTGAAGTACCGCTAGGCGGCGCTGCCTGCAGTTGGTCGCACCAGGCAGGCCTAGTGCCAGAACACCCTGCCTCCTGGCACCAGCCCACTCTGGACTCTGCAGATGCAGCGAACCTGGGAGGGCTGGAGTGCTGGCGAGCACTAGGAGGATGCAAGGATCAACACAGGTAGCGCCAGCCCCAGCGGCATTGCCCTCCCATCCTGCTCCTCCAGGTCCTGGCCCCGCTGAAAGTTGGCCCAGTCAGCGAATTTGCCTGGGTTCCCAGCAGCCCTAGGGAGCAGCCACTGTGGACACATGAGGGCAGTGGAGCATCCAAAGCAGCTGGGCGGGTTATGAGAACTTTGAGCTCCACCACCTCCTTCCACCGGGTGCCCCTCCATTCCTAGAAAGCCAAATCTGGAGATCATTGCAACCTGGACAGAATGAAGGCTAAGGGCAGGTGGGTGGATCTGTTGCTTTTTAGTGAGGGCAGCAGGGAGAGAGTACCTGAACATGGGCGACAGAGGGAAGGAGCATGGGAGCTTCCAGCATGGTGCACCCTCTGCACCAGCCAGGCCCACTTTGGCGGCTGCAGCTGCTGCTGCTACTTTTGCTGCTGCCCGGCACCAAGTCCAGTCCAGAAATCCTCTGGGCCCAACTGTCCAATGGTCCCTTCCATTTACCCACAGCTGCAGAGATATCTAGCCAGTTGGGATGAACCTGAGGCTTCCTCCTCTTGGCCTGACTCTAGTCTCTCAGACACAAAGCCCTCTGAGACAATTCCCCAGGTTCTTGGGGCAACCCCTGGAGGAAGACATTTCACTGGAGCCTCACAGCCCCTGCCACAATGATGCTCCAAAAAGTCTGTGGGATGAGTGAACCAAGTGCCTGATTGTAACCTGATAATCAGGCTCAACCAGTGCTGCCTGTCAATTTCACACATCAGCGTTGCTAGAGGAGTGGAAATGTAGAAGTTTCTAAAGTTGCATATTAGTAAAAGGGGGAGAGCTCAAAACTTTTCTGTGGAGCACTAAATCCAGAAAGGAGTTGGTAATGAGAGGATGGTGTTTATTTCACAGACACTGAAAGAAATGTAGCTGGTACTGATTTGCCTCTGACAAATAGCAGTAGCATCACCAGCTTCAAGATATCATAAGCAAGAAGCACAGGCGGAAGATTCTGAGGCAAAAAAAGAATGGAAAGAATTCAACTTCCATAGAACATAAGGCTCTTGCAGGTTCTGAGCCATTTCTTGCTGATTGCAGCACACAGTAGATCAAACATGTGCTAATTTTGCTTTTCTAGTGGAAGACCTAAGAGGGAAGACTTTCCTGACAGAATAGAACCTTCACCCAACTGTAAAATAATAAATCAACTGTTCTATTAGTCAGCTTCCCATGACTTTAATGAAATACCGGAGATAACTGGCATTTATAGACAAAATGTTGACTTATGATTCTGGATGTTCTAACCCAAGAACTAAGGACTCCTGTTTTGCCCCTCTAGAAAGGGAATCACAATGAGATTTAAGCACATGGCAGAGCAAGCTGCTCTCCTCATGGGCTAGGAAGCACTAGAGCACAGGCCCGGCCTACAATCTCCTCTGGGGAAATGCACTGTGACCTGAGAACTTCCCAATACCCTGACCTCTCAAAACTTGCACTGCCTCGCAATCACACTGCCCTGTGGACCAAGCCTTTAACATATGTGCCTTGAGATACTTCAACATCTCGACCACAGCTACCCTTCACTGAGTGTCATTGATTAATCACGAAGCCCTGTTCCTAGGGAAGAGAAAGTAAATCCCACTGTGACAGTTTTCTACTAGTAGGTGTCTTCAACTCTATGTATTTCAACATTCATTATTATGTTGTCAAATGGAAGTCCTGGAGAACGTTCTGGAGATTTTGTGAAATTGTTTTCATTAACTCAGAAAAGAGAAGAAAATAAATGTATTTGAAATGTGGAACAATAGTGTAACGTTATACTCTCAGTTGGAATCTGGCTCATTAAGCTTTTTGGTTTATAACAGAGTTCTTTGAAAATACTGTGGGATACTATCTGCAATTCTGATTTTCTCTATTAGTTTTTAGTTCTATCTACTTACTCCTCGTAAAAGTATGCGTAATTTCTTTTTTCAAATATCTGTGTTCTTCTAAGGATAGGTGTTCCTATACTCATTTAAAAGAATACAAACCCATAACCAAAGTGAAAGTAACTTCAAAGACATAAGAATATTATTTTTGCTTCTAATTTTAATATTTCTTACTTTGTCCTTGATAAATGTTGACATGTGCCAAGGCATAACTGATCCAAGTATATTCTGAATTTTCATTAATAATAATGTTTATGAAATTATGGTCATACAATTGGTACTAATATGTAAACCATTTAATTTATTTGATATAGGAAAGACAGAAAATAAAAATAAATATTAAAGCTTCATATAGAGAAGACTATAAAAAATCAATGACTTCCATAATTGCCTTTTTAAGATGAAGAGTAAATGTCTTATTTATAGAAATAAAATAAATTTGTAACCAGGAGGCAATATGAAGGAGACTTCTTTATGAAAGGAAAGTGACCATAACACTCAGAGTAACCAAGATATCTTTATTGCAGCAGTGCAAAAGAGGAGATAAAGAGAGACAGAGAAAGAGTGGGGAAAGACAGAAGAAAGGGGGGAGAGCAATGAGAGAGAGAGAGAAAGAGAGAGAGAGAGAGAGAAGAGAAGAGAAGAGGAGAGGAGAGGAGAGGAGAGGAGAGGAGAGGAGGAGAGAAAAGGAGAGAGTGAGAGGGAAAGTAAAAGCCAGAGAAGAAAGGGAGAGCAAGAGAGAGAGAGAGAGAGAGAGAGAGAGAGAGAGAGAGAGAGAGAGAGAACAAGAAAGTATGAGAGAGAGGCCCAGCAGGAGGGAGTTTTTATAGCCTAAATCTAATAATGTCTCTGGGTCTGCAAGCTGTCTTCTTGGCACAAGTTGGGGTTAAGTGTTCAGCCTTGAGTGGGGGGTTGAGTGCTCAGCTTTGAGTGGGGTTGAGTGTTCAGACTTGGACGCAAACAGGTGATAAAGGACCAGACAGAGGGGGGTTGGGGTGCATGGGTTATCCTGCAGCTAAGGTTTCTTCAGCCTGCCCTGCAGACAACTTAGTTTAGCCTGATCTGCACCTAACATTCCTCCCTTTTTGTTTTTCTAGTTGACATGGGGGTGGTGTAATCATCTGGCTACTTCCTGCTTAATGACGGGAGGTGTGGGACCTAGGAGGGAAAGTGGAAAAATGTCCCAGGGACAGGCCTGGGAACACCAGGGCAGCTAGAAATAACATCCAGTGGCTATAGACAGTTATCTCAGAAGGGGAAAAGTCCATAAAGGTTCCTTGAAGCCATAGGTTGTCAACAGCATCAAACCTTTTCTGAGTGGAGGAGATCTTCAGTATCAGCCATTGGTCCCATCGTAGGGACTTTAGGAAGTATCAGAGGTGGCTTGGTTGAATCCAGTAATGTTAACGGTGACAGCCTGATTGCAGCCAGTGGAAGGGCAATCACCTTGACCCATAAACTGAGAGTGGGTGGTGTCATCCTGGTACCATGTTGCTTGGATGTTAAAGCACCATCTGTGGTTGGGATAGAAACTTGAATGAGATTAATGATTAGTAAAAAAGAAGAGAATTGGCAAAAAAATCTTGAGTTTGGTAGGTGTGGTGGGAGTCCAGAACTGAACATTTGGAACAGGTGCCTTTTTAAGGTGAGAGACATGTTACCAGGGGGAGTGGTCCAAAAGCTTGGCCATCATTGGAGTATTACCTATGATACGGGGTTCCATCCAGTGAGGTTCCAACAATTGAGGATGCAGTTCCCGAAGTAATACTGCGTCATCCAGTTGAAGAGCGTCCAATTCAGTTCCTGGTTGTGTTGGGATTGCAGCAATGAATGGCGCAAGAAGGCATCGGTCTGCATGTTCCTTTAGGAGTTTGTGTAGAAGTGTGAGATAGGACAGATAGGATACAAGAGGAGGAGGACTGATTGGAAAGTGTTAGGTAGTTAAGAAAGGGTACCTATAGAGTTGCTCAAAGGGACTAAGGCCTGAGGGAGCTCTGGGGGCTGCCTGAATTCAGGTGAGGGTCAATGGCAGGAGATTGGGCCAGGACAGCCTGAGTTCAATAGCATGTTTAATGAGATGATCCTTGAGAATGCTGTTAAGCCTCTCAACCTTACCCGAGGATTGGGGTTGGTGGGGGATGTGGAGCCTCCAAGTGATGTTGAGGCATTTGGAGAATAGTTGAAAAACCTGAGAAGTGAAGGCTGGACTGTTGTCTGACTGAATGGAGGCAGGAAGTTCAAACCTGGGAATGACCTCCTCAGTGAGGATGGAGGTGTCAGTGTTAGCAATTTCCCTGGAGGTAGGGAAGGCTTATATCCAACCTGAAAAAAAAATATCAACCAAAGTAAGTAGGTAGTGAAGCTTTTTGTGCCTAGGCATGTGAGTGAAGTTGATCTACCAGTCTTCACCTGGGTGGTGGCTCCTCATCTGATGTGTGGGGAATTTAGGTTTGTTGCTTCTTTGTGGGGATGCTATAGAGCAGACAGAACAAGCAGAGTGGACCTGCCAAAGAGTAGTTCTCATTCCTAGAAAGTGAAAGAAGAGTTGTAAAATCTGAAAAATGGTATAGGGAGGGTTTTAGGTGGAGGCAGAGTCTCTGGAGCTGGAGGAGTTGGTCATGAGTCATAGGTCTCTGTCTTGGGCATCAGGGGCTGGTAGTCTTAAAGAAGTAGTTGATTGACTGACTGGTTGGTGAATTTGTGTATCTGATCTTTCAGGAACTTTTGTAGGCAATTTAACAGACATGGTCCTATTAAGAGAAACATAAAGAGGACAAATAGGGGTCCTGCAAGGGGAAGAAACCAAGGCCATACTTGACTGAACCTTTCCCTTGGAGACCATTGGCCTAGTTGCTGTCTCCTCTTTTCTAGCTGTTCTTGTCCTTCATTACTCCCAGGAAAGACTGTGTTTTGGCTTAACTATTTTTGGTAGGTGTTTAAGATCAAGCTGTCAAAATTGACTTTGTTTCTATCTATTGTTGAGAGTCAGCCTCAGCCGAGTTCCCATAAGGTTCACTTGTGGGGGAACTTGAGAGCAGCTTCTTAGTTCTGCTAGTGCCATTTATGCTAAGATGGGTCCAGATCTTGCTTGACAATGTGGCTTCCCTTGGAAGCATCAGGAATGTCTCCTGACTCCAATGATCCTTGTATTCACAGCAAGGGCACTAATTGGCTTTTCATTCTCCAGTGGTCTCATTAATCTCCCTGATCAGGAGGTTATGTGGCCCAGAATTGCAAAGCTCTTTAGAGAGTTCTCTGTTCCCTAGATTCAGACTGACTTAGAGGGTAAGAGCCAAATATTGGTTTCCTTGGCCATTTTAATTTAATTTTAAATTTAAGTTTTGATCTTAAACATCTAGCAAAGTCATTCTGACATATAGTAACTTGGGAGGTAGAGCTTTATCTCACATAAGGCGGGGCTATTTATAAATCTTAGGTAAAGTGTTCTAGTATTGAAGCTGATCTTTGTTTTTAAATATCATTTTATAAAGTTTCCATATATTGTTGCTTGATGTCACATGAATACTAGGTAACACAATATGATTACTTTTAAATTGTACCCCAGTTTATAGAACTTTATATTAATCTTATTGATAACAGTTCCAGTTATAGAAAATTAAATGATATAAATAAATCTCCAATATGTTATTTTTATAAGCCTAAGATTACCATGCAACCTTTTGGAGAACATCAGCTTGATATAATTTTTTTTAAAGCTTCTATCTTAAAGACTTATATACCTGGAATATATGAACACATTTAATATACAAAAAAGAGTAATAGTACCACAATTACATTGATGTTTTTATATTAATCAAGTTTAGATCTTAAAGAAATAACATATTACAATATTTCAAAATAACAGTTGTTGTTATCCATAGTTGTATAATCCTTAATTTCATCAAGATTACTTGCTCAAAAAACTTACATATATAAGCAACTTACACAGACCTTCTTTATCACTTGCTCAAATCCTCTTATTTATTTAATCACATGACTCTCTTATCCAGAAACACATTTTTCTTCAATTAAATCCATATTTAGAACCTCCTAATTACTCTTTATCATCTGTTAACTCCTTATTTATTCAGTCTTTGAAACAATCCTTGTAAATTTCTGAATTTAGGCAAGTTATTCCATTTTAATAAGAGATATTTTGTTATTTGAGGTACACAATTAATCACATCTATTTAACACTTCATAAAAACATAAACAATGTTTAAGTGTATAGAATTATGTTGTTGAACGGATGAGCAAGGCAAGGCAGGTAACATAGCATAGGAGATAGGGAAACAGTTTTATTTGGTTGCAGCCAGATTCAGAGGGCACAGCTTCTGCTGTAATCAATTTATCCCTTGAACCCCAAATTTAGGTAGTTTCATAATTTTGCACACAGCATGTAAGGGGAGGGGCTCAGAAGTTCACAGTCTTCAGAAGTTCACAAAAAAAAGCATTTTTTTCTCTCTCTGTTTTGGGCAAGTTAACCCTTCAAGGACACCTGAGAAGGGGAGAGCTTCTTCTTCCCTTTCTTCCCTCCCTCTGCCAGCTGTTATCATGGAGCCCAGTTGGTAAATCCCTTATCTTAGAAATGTAGCCATCACTGTGAACCCCAACTCAAGGCCAGAGGCCTTGTTTACATTTTTTGTGAAAACACTAGTAAGGGGGTGTCCAGAACCTGGAGTGCTGATTTTTTTCCGGCCAATGGCCAAGTAAAACAGGGCAACGTGAAAAGAGGAAATTTATCTCCATTGAACTTTTCTGTAGGGACTCTTTGCTGACAATCCTAAAATCAGCCATGGTACAGATTCTGTAGAAGGTCAGTTATGACTTTTCTGTGGGACTGGGTAGGAAGGGGGAAGATGGGAAGGCGGGGCTGAGAGCAGCTCCCATGGATCTGAGAATGAGGAAGGAGATGCAAAAGAATAATCGAAAAGGGGGTTGGGATTTTCCCTAGCAAGGAAAACTTGAGCAGTAGAACAGGTAGAGCAGAGGGGAAGTTGGGAGTGAATATATCAAAAAGCCTGTAAGGGACTTTAATTCTTACTAACCTTGTTTTTAGTGATGACAAAGCAACGTTAAAGGCCATTTCCATCAGATTTTGGATAGGGGTCCCAGGGTTCTCCTCAGCTAGTTTGAGCTTTGGGTTAGCTGCTAAGAGGACCTGGTGGGACCCAGTGTGGGCACTGACAGGAGAAGAGAGGAGTGAGTAGGTGGAGGGATAACTTCAGTACCTTCTACCTCAGCAAGGGGGCTATGGTTTGAGGAATGGTGGTAGTTTGGGTTTTGGATCTAGTAATGGGAGGGGAGAAAGCAGGTTATTGAGGCAGGGGAGATGGTGGAGGGGCTGGGGCAGAAGGTTGAGGGTGAGGACCTGTTTGAGCCAGGTGATAGGGTGCAGATTCATCAGCAAGCTCAAAAGTAGTGGATGAGTCTGGAAGAGGAGAAGATTGGGGATTGCTGGTTGTAGGGGTTAGATTGCAAGCAAAAAAATCTGTAGAGGTTTGCAAGTCTTTTCTTTTTTCTGCCTTCCTGTGAATTTCTTGAACATTTAAAAAATCAATTCAAAAGAAGTTAAAGATTTAATCATAAAACTTAAGACCATAAAACTACTAATAGAAAACAGAGGAAAGGATCATGACATTGTACCTTGTAATACTTTGTAGATATGACCCTCAAAATACAGGCAACAAAAACAAAAATAAATTAAGAGTACGTTAAAACAACAATAATAGCAAAAGTGTTGCTCAGTTAAGGGAGCATCAACAGAGTAAAGAGGCAACCTACATAATGGGAAAAAAATATTTACAAGCCATATGAATGTTAAAGGATTAATATTCAAAATATATAAGAAACTTAACTCTATAGCCAGGAAATAATCAAAATTTAAAAGTATGCAAAAGACCTGACTAGAAATTTCTCTGAAGAAGATACACAGATGGCTAACAGATATATGAGGAAGTTCTCCACATAATTAATCATCAGGAAAAATTTTAAAGTATGTAATAGAACTAGATTCTGTTTCTCACCCTGCACAAAACTCAACTCAAAAGTGGATCAAAATCTAGGAATTAGGGTAGGTCTTTGATCCACCTTGAGTAGTGGTATTTTCTTGAGTTCATTCTGTATCCTGAATATTAATGCCTCATTGGGAGAAAGCTGCAAAGATTTTCTCCCATTCTGTCTATTCTCTCCTCATGCTCTTTTTTTTTCTTGTGGAAAAGCTTTTAAATTTGATGCCATCCCACTTATTGATTCTTGTTTCTTTATTTCTTGAACTTTCGGACTCTTGTTAAAGAAGTTGATGCCTATGCTAATATGTTGGAATGTTAAGCCCAGGTTTTCTGCAAGTGATAGGAGAAAACAGGATGAAATTATATTTTATATGTGTTTGAATATGGTATAATGAATCTTATTAATATGCATAATTTTAATCCTCCAAAAAAAGCTACATTGAGATGTTACCTCATCTCTGTTATAATGGCTAAAATAGAAAAAATATGAAACAATTGTTGACAAGGAAACAATTCTGCACTGTTTGTAAGAATGTAAATTAGCACAGCCATTATAGAGATAATTATGGGGGTTTCTCAAAAACTTAGAAATAGAAATATATGTTATACAATAGCCCACTCTGGTTATGCATATCCAAAGAAATTGAAATTAGATTTTGAAAGAGATATTTATACTTCAGTGTTCATTGCAATATTTATTAACAATAGAAGATATAGAAATAACCTAAGGGTTCTACAGCAGATGAATAAAGAAAATATGATATATACATATGCAGTGTAATATCATTAAGACTTAAAAAGAAATCCTGCCTCTTGTGACAATACAGATGAACCCGAAGGACATTATGCTATGTTATATATGCTATGTACAGAAAGACAGTATGATCTTTACATGTGAAATCTCAAAAGTCAAAAGAGGGTAGAAAGGTATTTTTCAGTTTCTGACGGGGAAAATGAAGCAGTTAGTCAAAGAGTACTAAATTTCTCTTAGGCATCATGAATAAACTCTGGAGTTATAATGGACAGCATGATGTTTATAGATAACAATACTGTATTTATACTTGAAATTGCTAAGAGAGTACATCTTAACTATTCTCACCACTTAAGAAAAGGTCACTGTGAAGTGATGGATATGTTAATTAGATATAATTTTACAATGCATATTTATATTAAAGAATCATGTGGTACACCTTGAATATAAAGAGGTTTTGTGAATTACACCTCAGTGAAGCTGGAAAAAATATTTCCTCCACATTAAGCCATATTCACACACCATTATAATTTAGCTTCAACTATGAAAAGTAATTTACCAAGCACAAAAGAGAAATAAAATATATGGCAGTTAGTTATTTAATATCTTCATTGTTTGTTATTATTAACATTCCAAGATTTATTGGATCATGTCCTTTCTGTTTAGATAATTACCATTAGCTATTTTTTTCAGCATATTTTGGCTAGTGACAGATCATTTCTTTTTGAAAGATTTCACAGGATTTAGAATGCTACATTGACAACTCTTTTCTTAAAACAATTGAAAAATATTGTAACATTTTGCAATAATTTCCCCAAATGTCAGATGATAAATCTGTTATTGATTAAATATTTTTTCTTCACTTAGAGATAAGGGTGTTTTGTGTTTTGTTTTGTTTTGTTTGTGTGTATGGTTGTGTGTTTTTCTCTATATATCTTGCTAAAGATATTTTTCTGGATCTTTAGTTTTCTATAACTTATGATGTGTCCTCAGACAGATTTTGGAGGGTACATTATGTTTGAGGTTTTCTCAGCTTCCTAAGATTATATCTTTTGTCAAATATCATAATGTTCAGTTCATATTTATTTTTAACATTGCCCTCTTCCTCCTTCCATGTGAAAATCTGGATGATGTGTTTTAAATATTTCTCATAGATCCACAAATCCTTGATGTTCTGTACATTTTCTTCTTTTTTTGTATGATTTTTTTCCTAATCTTAAAATTTTGTATGATTTTTTTAAGATTTAAATGTCACCTTTGTTTTTCAACTTTATTCCTTTGGTCTTTGAGGTTTCATATCAGAAACAGACTACTACATCACAATGTATTTTGCTTTCTGTTACAAATATTTTTGAATTATTTTATCAAAAGCACATAGTGGCATGGATTTGTGTTCTTACACAGGTGAGGGACCCCCTTCTAGTGTATAGATTTTTGGAGCAAATCTGCAGGGTCTGTTAGTCTTCGGTCCCTTTTCTCTGAAACACTAACTCTCCTCTGACACCTAATGTTCATGTGTGCTGAACTGAAGGTACTACATGTCTAAAAATGATTGCATGCAGAACCAAACTGTCTAGTGGTCTAAGGCATTGTACAATTGGCAATTATTGTAGAAAATTAAGAAATAGGTATAGACTGAGGAGTGGGATAGCTGGGTCAAAAGATGGTTCTATTCCCAGTTTTCCAAGGAATCTCCATACTGCTTTCCATATTGGTGGCACCATTTTGCAGTTCCACCAGCACTGTATAAGTGTGCCTTTTCCCCCACATCCTCCTCAACACTTATTGTTGTTTGTATTCTCAATAGCTGCCATTCTGACTCGAGTGAGATGAAATCTTAGAGAAGTATACAGCCACATCAATGTTTATAGCAGCACAATTCACAATAGGTAAATTGTGGAACCAACCTAGATGCCCTTCAGTAGATGAATGGATAAAGAAAATGTAGCATATATACACAATGGAATATTACTCAGCAATAAAAGAGAATAAAATCATGGCATTTGCAGGTAAATGGATGGAGTTAGAGAATATAATGCTAAGTGAAGTTTTAGCCAATCCGAAAAAACTAAATTCCAAATGTTTTCTCTGATATAAGGAGAATAATTCATAGTGAGGTTGGGAGGGGGGCATGGGAAGATTAGAGGAATTCTAGATAGGTCAAAGGGGTGGGAGGAGAAGGGAGGGGGAATGGGGGTAGAAAAGATGGTGGAATGAGATGGACATCATGAACCTAAGTACATGTAAGAAGACATGAATGGTGTGAATATACTTTGTGTACAACCAGATATATGAAAAATTGTGCTATATGTGTGTGATATGAATTGTAATATATTCTGCTATCATATATAACAAATTAGAATTTTTAAAAACTTTAAAAAGGACAAAAACAGAATTTGGGCAAACTAAAAAAGTTATGGAGAGACCAACACTCCCTAAACTCCAGACTCATCAAAGTCAATAAGCAGCAGATCCTTTTGGTATCAACAAAGCCTCTCATCAGGAAGCAAAGCTGCTAGGGTCCCAATGCGGTTTTATTAGTTATTCTGATTCATCCTTAGGGAATTGAAATAAAGGTGATTATAGAGTGAGAAAACATATATGAAGAATTAATTTGTAATTGAAAGAGTGGCAAATTGAATATCTTTAAATTATGAACAACCTGAGTCGTGAACAAGTGTTGAGTGTCACAAGAGAATTTATAAAACCTGCAACATATCCATTATAATTGCAGTTCATCTGAAAAACAAAAATACATAAAGTAAAACAAGTGGATAAATTTATTTTTAAAATTTACTTCCCAGTATGACATTTATATTTATTCATATTAAAAAATCCTAAGACTTGCCTGAGCTAACAAAGGCTCAGAATGTTTGGTGCCATTTTTGTCATAAGAATAAATAAGAGATGATGGAGATAAAGACGATCTAGGCAAAAATAAAAACATGCTCAAACAAAACAGAAAAAGTAGAAAACATACTCTTCATATGCAAAGTGTCTATGGGTTGAGGAATTCAAAGTTTGGCCAATCAACTGTTTATAAACTATTCTCCAAATATTTCCAACTAGAGTTATAATACTAAAATGCAAGTTCATGAAAAAACAAATCACTAAACATATAAAAGTAAAATCATGTAGGCCCCATTTCTAGCATAGAACTTTGGAATCTTTGTCTTTATCATTCATTGATTTCATATGTTACTCTTGAATCTCAAAATTAAAATGTAGTATTACGACTAAATTTTAAAAGACTTGTTTTGTTTCACTACAAATTCATATAAACTAAGCTTAGCTATGCACCAAATTTGTTTAGATATTGGTTAAATTTTTCTTTTATTCCTCTCAGTAATCATTCAAAAACTCAACACCACTCCTATCAATCATTCCAGAAACACTCCATGTGCCAGTCCTCACTCCTTCACTTCCAAAGGATTACTTCTTTTTATTTAAAGCAGTCCGTAATCCTTTGCTATAGATCCCATTCTATTCTATCTACTAAAAATTCAGACTCTGTCCTATAATTTCAAACTCTTCCTGTCTATGGACTTTTTAATCCCAATGCTAATTTAAAAGCCATTTTCAAGTAATGACATTTCAAGTAATAACATCCTAAATAACTCTCCCTTGGCCCTTTGCCTTATATTTTTCAATTCTTAACAAATTTTATCAAAAGAATAGTTGTTGTGGTTTGGCTGTGAGATGTCCCCAAAAAGCTCATGTATGAGACAATGCAAGAAAGCTTAGAGGTGAAATGATTGGGTTATGAGAGTCTTACACTCAATCAGTGGAATAATGCCATAATAGGGATTAACTGTGTGTTAACTGTAGGTAGGTAGGGTGTGCCAGGATGGTGGTAGGTTTTTGGGTTCATGGCTTTAGTATATATAATTTGTCCATGGTGAGTATAGCATTCTCTCCATATCTATCTATCTATCTATCTATCTATCTATCTATCTATCTATCTCCTCCTGCCCCCTTCACAATTGTCGTGTCTGACCTTTTTTCCTTCCCCACACTCTTCTTCCTTGATGTTCTGCCTCACCTCAGCACCACCAACCCCTGCCAGAATAGAGCCAGTTGTCTATTACTGAGACCTCTGACACGTGAACCCCAAAATAAACGTCTCCTCCTTAAAATTGTCCTTGTCATGTCTTTTGGTTACAACAGTGAAAAAGCTGACTAAATCAGTAGTCTAACACATATACTCCTCTTTGTCAATTATTAGTCACCCTGAAACTTCTCTGTAAAATATCCATAGTAATGTATAGGTCAAATCCAAAAGATTTAAAATGCACTGCTATATTCCACTTCTGACTTCTATTTGAAAATCAGGACCACTCAGTCCAATCATTTAATTTACATTCACTTCATTCTTCTGCTTCTCTTCCTAATTCACTGGCTGCTCCACTTTCATCTTCCATGTTAGCTACATTTTTTCTACCTTTCACAGAAATATTGGTCTTTCTCTAGGCTTAGACTTTAGCCACTAATCTGTTCATAGACATAACTCTCATCAAAAATTTCAATATAGCCAAATTATCACTTACTGGTAAATCTATATCCCTATGCCTATATTTATCTGTCCGGCAGGAAAAATCCACTTGGAATATGTTATAAGCACTAAAACTCACTCTTTCCTCATAAAAATATCTCCCTTGTTCATATCCCCTGTTCACATCCCTCATTTGGTTACATCACAAGCTATCCACTTACTTGAGCAACAACTAAATTATATCTGAGGATCCCCACTGTTTCTCAATCGTTCTATCAAATCTGTCTTGAGGTTCACTGAATTTTTCTTTGCAGTGCTATAATTGGTGATGCACCATCATCACTCACCTAAACTATTAGTTATGTTATTATTCACCCTACCTTCGGTTTTTCACCCCTGTAAGACTCAATTTGACTCTACAAGTACATGAGTAAAGCTATTTTTGTCTCCCAATATCCTCAAACAGACTCCAACCTTATTTTTCAGAATCTGTTACCTCTATCCTTCAGAAAAATGTATCATTTAGTAATTCACATTGACCTTTTGCATATCAAAAAACAAAAACAACACTCTATCTCACATGTACTTATTTTGTAAATAATTTTCTCTCTATATGGAATGTCCACACCACCCCCACATCTGTTACTACTGGTATTCTTCACATAGCTAGCTATATATCTTCTCTCAATGCACAAGTTATCTCTTACCTCTTTCTAATAAGGTTTCTTTGATTTCCAAACAATACTACTTATACATTTATCATAATAAATACTATGATAGAAATTTTCTCTATTAATGTATCTCCTTGAACTATACATTTGACTATGTATATTTTATTCTGTTTTCTGCCTAGTACTTTGCTCAATACCCAATATACAATAGGTACCCATATATTTGAATTGAAATGATTCTAATCATAACTAGATTTTACAATCAAGAAACCAAAGAATTAAATTTTGAAAAGATGAAATAATAACTTACTGCTTTTTAAGATGAACAAAATATGGTTTTCCTTCTATTGAAATGATATAAGCAATCTATAACAAGAGTATCCAAAAATTTCAGTAAGATTTACAGATAATATATGTTAAATTATGTATTTGCTTAGTACTTATATTTTAAAATATTCTCAGAATTAATAATAATATGTAACCATTTTATTTGCTTCCCTGTGTGTATATCTGAGGCTTTAGGATTCTGAACCATTAATAAAGCACCCATTATTTTGCATCATTACTTTTCTGGGGGTACACTTACCTGATGTCAACTGTTATCTTTTGACTTAGAACCCACCAGTTCACACATGCCAAAGACAAATTTCATGATTCAACTCACTCACATTACCTTAATCCTGTCTTGGGGGAAATTCAGTTTTGTTACCCACTTAATTTTCATATTTGTGGATTCTTATCCCTAAAGTCCTTCATCTTCAAAGAAATAAAGTCTGATGCATCACACACATCAAAATGTTCTGCTGTGAAACTATTCCAAGCTGTCATCTCTGCCTCCTGCAGTAGCGTTATCACATTAAAAAGGCAACTTAACATAATCTAAGGTTTAAAAATATTATTCCCAGGTCAGTAGAATAGAGGGAAGAGAACAGGGGAAAAAGGAGAGGGAAGAAAAAGTAGAAATACTTGGTACTGAGACCTCTTATAATTCAAGTAAATTATATTCCATGCTTTTATAATCATGTCAAATGAATCCTAATGTGTAACTAAGAAAAAAATAAAATTTGCATATATAATAATATGATATAATAATTATATAATCCCCAATTACTCTATTTTCTCGATCGTGTTTTGCATCTGTTGATGAAATCCTTTCAGGAACAGTGGTGTAAAGAAAGCTTTTGTGTGACTCTAAAAATAAAAAGAAGTGATTTTATTTTAGAACCTGTGATTTTACATTATTCATTCCTAAGTCTATTTCTGCATTTCTTTCTTTACATTAAATAATCTACGCATCTCTTCCTTTCTACCATTTTTTCTAGTCATTTTTATCTCCAAATTTCTAAACCCTTTCTTGTCAATATCTCAAGTTTTATTCTCTCTCTCTCTCTCTCTCTCTCTCTCACACACACACACACACACACACACACACACACAATTCAGCAGTTTGACAGCTAGCTAAAGTACTTAGTACCAAATTAGTGTTGTGACAGGAGCAGAAATGAGAAAACAAACTGGTTAAGAAAGGGAGGTCATTTGCAGGAAAGCATGTAGATTATCAGATATAGGAATAATCTGCAATTTCCAAATTAGAAAATCATTGAGTTTCTTCATGGTGATTAGCAGAATTTTGTATGGGAAGGTGGGTGAGGGAGACACAGTTTTGTCCATTTTGCCCATAAGAACTCTGTCCCAGAGAAATGAAAATATTCTCCACCAGAGGCAGCCTTTCTGGTTTCACTTTTTGGTAGAAGCAAGAGGCAAGGAGAAATCGCGTGGGAGATCATGGAGCCACACATCTGGCCTGGATCTGGGATGGGAAGGGAGAGCCCCCCGCTAAATGAACACAGTCCACACTCAGAAGCCCAGGCTGGGAGAGGGGGACAAGTCTGTGCACTCACTGCGGCCTGCGTGCAGCCCACCAAGTCCGGTGAGAAGCACCACAAGAAGTAACATGGCTCCGGTGTCATGGAGCCCCTCTGTGTAAGAGCAGTTGAGATGTTGAAGCAAGTGCAGGAGCAGCTCGTGCCAGGCAGCTGCGCAAGATGCCCTGCAAGAAGGGGATCCAAGAACAGAGAGAGGGAAACCTCTGCTGGTGGCTGGGAGCTCTGCTACTGGGCCCCTCACATCATAATAAGTACTACAGCTATACCTTTGCATTGCCTATATTTTGGTGTAAAAAAAAAAAAAAAAGGAAAAAGAAAAAGGCAGAAAGCATGTTTATAAATTGAATTTGAAATTACTTGGTCATTTTGCAAATCTAATGGAGGTTATTAGACGAAAAGCAGTAGCAAATCAATTTTAAAAAGGGCCAAGTAACCAAGAAATAAAAACCTAATAGATGGAATAAATTGGATGGGCATAACTGCTTAATGAATTAGCACACTGAAAAACATAGAAAGGAACAGGGAAAGATAAAAAAAAATAGAAACACAAAAATAAAATTAAGAGATAAGGAGAATTGAAATATAATTATCAATATCTAGATAATAGCATTTTCAAAAAGAGAAAAAATCAAAATAGAAGGAACTATTTAAAGAGATAATAGGGAAATTTTTGTAGCTTTAAAATATAAAACAAAGAGAGTGAAAAGACTCAGAGATTATGAAGTGGGCATTGTTGAAAAAATTAAATGAAAATTAACAGGCATAAAATTTTAAGTGACAGCAAAGAAAAATTCTAAAATCTGCCAGAGAAAAAGAGCAGTTCACAGGCAGTCAGTATAGATAGGTAAATCCAGTCAGGTTGGATCAAGAAGGCCAATTTTGAGCCCTGGAAGTTGTGGACTTTCCTTTGTTATTGACTGATACAGTATCCTAATTACAAGGTTATTTTGTACTTGTCTTAATACCTTAGTATAATAACAACTGCTTAAAAATAAAATAAAAGTACCATGTGATATACATGTATCTTGTACAATGATGATTACTGTAATCAAGCTAATTAACATATCCACCCACTCATATATGTGTGTGTGTCTGTGTGTGTTTGTGTTTGTGTGTGTGTAGTGAGAACACTTTCAAGCAGAACAATTAAAAACATTTTTTTAGTTGTAGTTGGATACAATACCTTTCTTTTATTTATTTTTGTGAGGTGCTAAGGATTGAACCCAGGACCTCACATGTGCCAAGCAAGTGCTCTGCAACTGAGCCATAACCCCAGCTCACAGAGCAGCAAATTTAAGCATACAACAGAGTGTTATTAACTGTGGGGACCCAGTTGTAGGACAGATGTCCAGAATTGGCTCATGCTGCATCACTGAAGTTTTTGTACTCTTTGGGTAACAGCTCCTGTTTTCCTAAACCCCGAGCTCCTGGGAACCACCATCCTGCTCTCTGCTTTTACAGAGCAACTGGTTTTGATTCCACACTTCATTGAGGTCATAGAGCACGACCTTCTACATTTGCTGTTTTCACTTAGAATAATGTCTCCTAAAGCTCATTAGGGTTTCAAATAACAAGATTTCCTGCATTTTGAAGGCAGAATATTGTTCTGGGTGTCAAATGGTTGACATGTTTTCGGATGTGGACATAATCTTAAAACACCAGTTAAGAAAATTAATGAGATTTTTTTCAGAAGTGATTTATGAAACATTATTTTTATTTGTTTTAGTACAGGAATTGAACCCATGGGGGGTTAACACTGAGCCATATCCCAGCGCTTTTTGTTTGTTTGTTTGTTTGTTTTCAAATTTTGAGACAATTGAGTCTTGCAAAGTTGTTTAGGGCCTTGCTAAATTGCTGAGACTGGATTTGAACTTGCAATTCTCCTGCTTCAACCTCCCAAGCTCTGGAAAGTAGTATAGAAATCCCTCAGAAATGCAATGAAACAAGCATTTGAACTAGTTATCCCACTCTTTGGCATATACCCAAAGTACTTAAAATTGGCATACCATAGGGATGCACCCACATCAATATTTTTTGCACCTTAATTCACAATAGCTAAGCTCTGGAACCAACCTAGGTGGCACTCAACAGATAAATGGAAAAAAATACACACACATACACACAAACATACACACACACAGGAATATTACTCAGCCATAAAGAATGAAATTAT
>NC_138196.1:39304477-39402625 GCF_964194105.1 Spermophilus citellus
TTCAAAGGTTTAATTCTTGTGCTATAGGACTCTTATTAAGGAAGTTGGGGCCTAATTCCACATGATAGAGACGAGAGCCTAATTTTCTTCTATTATAAGCAGGGTCTCTGGTTGTATTCCTAATTCCTTGATCCATTTTGAGTTGAGTTTTGTGCATGGTGAGAGATAGGGGTTTAATTTCGTTTTGTTGCATATGGATTTCCAGTTTTCCCAACACCATTGGTTGAAGAGGCTATCTTTTCTCCAATGCATATTTTTGGTGCCTTTGTCTAGTATAATTATAATTTGTGCATTGGTCTCTGTGTCCTATATTCTGTACCATTGGTCTACCAGTCTGTTTTGGTGCCAATACCATGCTGTTTTTGTTACTATTGCTCTGTAGAATAGTTTAAGGTCTGGTATAGTGATGCCACCTGCTTCACTCTTCCTGCTAAGAATTCCTTTATCTTTTCTGGGTCTCTTATTTATTCCTTTATCTTTTCTGGGTCTCTTATTTTTCCTGATCAATTTCATGATTGCTTTTACTATTTTCTGTGAGGAATGCCATTGGGATTTTGATCAGAATTGCATTAAATCTGAATAGTGCATTTGGAAGTGTGCTCATTTTGATAATATTAATTCTGCCTATCCAAGAGCAAGGTGGATCTTTCCATCTTCTAAGGTCTTCTTTGATTTCTTTCTTTAGGGTTCTGCAGTTTTCATTGTACAGATGTTTCACCTCTTTCATTAAGTTGATTACCAAGTATCTTATTTTTTTTTTTTGAGGTTACTGTAAATGGTAGTTTTCCTCATTTCCTTCTCAGAGGATTCATCACTGATACACAGAAATGCCTTTGATTTTTGGGTGTTGATTTTATAACCTGCTACTTTTCTGAATTTGTTTATTAGTTCTAGAAGTAGTCTGGTGGAGCATTTTGGGTCTTCTAGGTATAGAATTATACTGTCAGCAAATAGTGCTAACTTAAGTTCTTCTTTTCCTACATGTATCTCTTTAATTTATTTTGTCTGTCTAATTGTTCTGGCCAGTGTTTCAAGGACTACATTGAATAGAAGTGGTAAAAGAGGGCATCCCTGACTTGTTTCAGTTTTTAAAGGAAATGCCTTCAATTTTTCTCCATTTAGAATGATGTTGGCCTGGGGCTTAGTATAGATAGCCTTTAGGACGTTGACATATGTTCCTCTTATCCCTAGTTTTTCTACTGTTTTGAACATCAAGGAGTGCTGTATTTTGACAAATGCTTTTTCATAAGATTCTAATCTTTGAGTCTATTGATGTGATGAATTACGTTTATTGATTTCCGTATGTTGAACCAACCTTGCATACCTGGGACGAATCCCACTTGATCATGGTACAAGAACTTTTTGATATGTTTTGTATTTGATTTGCCAGAATTTTATAGAGAATTTTGCATCTATACTCATTAGAGATATTGATCTAAAGTTTTCTTTCTTTAATGTGTCTTTGCCTGGTTTTGGAATCAGGGTGATATTGGCCTAATAGAATGAGTTTGGAAGTGTTGCCTCTTTTCCTATTTCCTGAAATAAATGGAAGAGAATTGGTATTAATTCTTCTTTAAAGGTCTTGTAGAACTTGGTGCCAGACCTTGGTTTCAACCATAATGTGCTGGTTTTGCAGGCAGGATCCTTGAGGTAGGAGGTCAAGGAAGCCTCCACCAAGATTTAATATAAAGTCCTGGCAGTTCAACTTATAACAAGTTCAGAATCCCTGTAAGAGGCCCTGATGTGGGTAATGTGGGAAACTCTGAGATGGAAGCTGAAGCTGCCATAGAGACCCCTGCGATTAAGAAATGCCAGTACTGAGGATCATGAGCCAAGGAATGTTGCTGCCTGAGGATAGAGTGAATCTGAGAGGCCATGGGACAGGGCTGCACAAATATTTTAAAGCACACAAGATACAACCCTGTGCCCCACACAGGACATGGAGATATAAGACTTGTTGGCCCACCTGGGTTTTAGTCTTGATTTGGTCCCATCTCTTCTTTCTATGTACCAATTTCTCCCTTTTGGAATGGGAATATTTACTCTGTGCCACTGTATACTGGAGATCATACTTGCATACATATATGTGTGTGGGGGCAATGATGGAACTGTTAAGGTTAAGAGGACTCTTTTAAGATGCACTGAGTGTATTATGCACGGTGAGATGGAAATAACCTTTGCTAGATCAGGCGTGGCATGTGATGGTTTGAGATTAGGTGTGTCTGAAAAGCTCATATGAGTTAATGGAGGAATGTTCAGAGGTAAATGATTTCATTATAAGCATGGTAACCTAATCAATAGATAAATCCTTTGGGTGGATTAATAATTGACAAGGACCACTGTACTGGGTTGTAACTGTGAAAAGGTGGGGTGTGGCTGGAAGATGGAGGCCACTAATAGCATGCTCTTGGAGATAATATTTTGACAAATGCTTTTTCATAAGATTCTTATCTTTGAGTTTATTGATGTGATGAATTACATTTATTGATTTTCATATGTTGAACCAACCTTGCATACCTGGGACGAATCCCACTTGATCATGGTACAGGATTTTTTGATATGTTTTTGTATTTGATTTACCAGAATTTTACATCTATATTTATTAGAGATATTGATCTAAAGTTTTCTTTCTTTGTTCTGTCTTTGCCTGGTTTTGGAAACAGGGTAATATTGGCCTAATAGAATGAGTTTGGAAGTGCTGCCTCTCCCATTCCAAAAGGGAGAAATTGGTACATAGAAAGAAGAGATGGGACCAAATCAAGACTAAAACCCAGGTGTTCCTTCTTACTCTCTGCTTTGTGGCTGTCATGAGGTAAGCTGCTGCCTTTCAAACTGTCCTTGTATCCTACTGTTCTGCTTCACCTCTGGCCCAGGGCCATGGAGCTGGCTGCCTGTGAACTGACACCTCTGAGACATGAAACGTTCTGCATCACCTTAGCCTCAGAGCAATGCAGTCAGCCTAACATGGACTGAGATCTCTGGAAAATGCAATGCTAGGCAACAGGAAGAACACTGCACACTTTCAATGTGGTGTAGAGAGAAGGATGTGTTTATGCTTTGGTCAGGATGGGAGGGAACTCTTCCCAAACAAAATACACATATTTTACCTAAAATAATACCAGAGTGAGGCACCATTACTGGCTCAAGGATCCTGTGGGACAGTTCCAGAGACCACTGTAATTGTTTTCTAAATTGATAGTATGGTGGGAAGTATGGAGGAAACATTGACGAGAGCTATTTGGGGGAACTGATGGTGGTTTCTCTGTGGATGGCTACAGTCATGTCCAGTAGAACTGTGGAGATATTTTTGGAGCCAAGTGGAATGACTGCCTAAGTAACCCAGAGGAAAGCAGCCTCAGAATGACCCTCTGGAGGGAGAGAATAACTGTGTGGTGGGTGTGGGAGAAGAAGCAGCACAGAATCAGGAGGAGCCTGAGCTCAGAGCAATTGGGGGCTGGGGTCTCTTCACCCTGGAGCCTTCCTTTGACCAACCATCTTTGCCCAAGTCCTTTCTCTGTCACATATTCCAGCCAAATGTCACAAGGGCTAAACTCCAGTTCAGCCTTTGGTCGAAGGAGGAGCTGGCTTCTCAGCCAAGCTGCTCTGTGCTGAGTAGCATTGGACTAGTGTGGACTTCTGCCTAGTGACGAGCCCCAGTGCCCTCTTTTGACCAAGTGCGGTGGCAGGCTGCACCGCAGGGCCCTGGTGGCCCATCAAACTCCCCTCCGCCTCGCCCGGGAGGCTCCCTCTTCTCACAGGGACCACCCCGCTGCACCTGCCGCTCCCCCCAGCCCTGCCAGCAGGCGTTTCCTCCAGGATCCCCGACCTTGGGGGCCTCCTGCTGCTTGCCGGGACAGAGGCCCGCTCCTCTGTCGGGGGATCCTGCTGCCCGCGTCCTGGGGGTCCTTGCGCAAAAAGCCAGTGCTATCCCAGAACAACTCGCGCATGTTGGGACCCTGGACAGCAGTAAGGGTCGCCCCTCCTGGGCGCAGGCCACGCCTCCTGCCTTCAGTTCCTCAGCTCATCCACCAAGCTGAGGGGCCCATGATACCTGCTCCCTTCCCTGTTGGTGCTTCTAAGGAAGCTGAGGTCAGGGCCCAGGAACAGCTTGAAGAAGGCAAGATCTACCAGGAGGAGGAGGAGGAGGGGGAGGAGGAGAAGCTGAAGGAGGAGAAAGAAGAGAAGCTGGAGGAGGAGAAGGAAAGTGGCAAGATAAAGTACATGTGGAAAAATGTGAAAAGTCTGTGACTCCTCCTAGAAATTCCAAAAAACTCTCATGGAGAGACAGGAAATAAAGTTTGTCCAGGAAGTTTCAGTGGTCTTCCCTCCCCCACTAGGAAGAAAAGTTTGGCATTCTTTGCTGAGGGCCATTGCCAAGTAGAAATGACGCATCATCCTTGCCAGCGTACCCCATAATTTCGCTGTTGACATTGCATGTAAGGTGACCTTGCTCAAGGACCAAGGCAGATACGGGTTAAGAGCTGATCAGGTTTGAGGAAGTATCCCGCTCCTTGAGTTTAAGGCGTTCCCAGTTTAAGACAATAGGGGTTTTAGGGAAGTTGGAGGTTGAAGATTATTGCTGCTGGGATTAGGGCGTTCTTGCTGCCTGAGCTCCCGATGAGTTCTCCTGAGATTCAAATGGGATTTTGGAGAAAAGCCTCGTGGAGTAGGTGAATTGGACGGCAGCAGAACTGGGATTTCCCCAGAACGTGTGTAGAGGCCGGTGTGAGTTCGGGAATACAGAATTGCTGTTTGAATCTACAAAGCTGTGAGGTGGCTCGTGATTCTTGTGCCCAGCCAAGACTGCGGCATTTGGTGGTCCGTACGCAGAACGTCTGAAACTTGGAGGTAAGTGAAATTGCTCGCCCCTGAGGGAAGGCGAGAGAATGGGTGACCATTTCAAAAAACAATGTGTTCTTGTTTTGATTTATTTCGTTTTTGTTTCAAGCTGCCTATCCCTAGAAATTTCTCAGGCAAACTGGGAAAAATGGTTGGCTCAAGGTTTGAAGTTAGTCAGCCCGGAGAAAGAGAAAATTGATACAGTGAATTTTTATTCCATTTTTGTTTCATTCAGTTGCGGTTTTGTTTTGTGTTATCTTATTGGGTTGCGTTATCTTTATAGAAGATTAGAAATTAGTAAAAAACAAACCTAAAAGGTGTTAAGTAAATTGTTAGAGATTCAGACCATGGAGAAAGACATTTTAGATCAAGCAAAAGAGAAGGTCTCTCGAGCTAGTCAGAGAGAGGAAGAAAATTTAAAGGAAAAGGGGTTATTAGGAAAAAGGCCACAACAAGAGGCTGATACTAACTGCGTTTCATTACCAGAGGGCGTAATTCAACCAACAGCCCCACCGATGGAAACAGCTGAGTGGCCCTCAAACCCCGTAGTTGATAAGTGGGATCCTGAGACAGGACCTCAAAGATTAGCATGCCCCGTACTTGAACAGGTAGGAGGGCAGCGAATTCACTGTGCTTTAGATTTTAAAACAGTGAAGCAGTTAAAGGAGGCTGTAACAACCTATGGTCCCCAAGCTCCCTTCACGGTAAGCATGGTCGAGTCCATTACTAACTTGGACATGACGCCAGCAGATTGGGCTAGCATGTGTAAATCTGTGCTAAATGGAGGACAATATTTGTTATGGAAAGTTGCCAATGAGGAATTTTGCACGGAGACAGCTAGGCGAAATGCAGCAGCCGGTTACCCTCAAAGAAATCTAGATATGCTGTTAGGAAAAGGACCTTATGAGGGTCAACGGCAACAAATTGAATATGATCCTGCTATATATGCACAAATTGCTGCAGACACAGTTAGGGCATGGAAGACTTTACAAGGACATGTAGACTTACAAGGTCAGCTATCTAAGGTAATACAGAGACCTAATGAACCTTACGCTGACTTTGTAGATAGGCTTATTCAAACAGCTGCCAAAATTTTTGGGGATACAGATCAAGCAATGCCATTAATAAAACAACTGGCTTATGATCAAGCAAATCGTTGCTGCAGAGAGGTTATTAATTAGACCATGGAGACATGAAGACTTAAACACATATATTAAATTATGTAGAGATATTAATGAACAAGGGCAAGTCTTGGCAGATGCAGTACAACAGGCTTTTAGATGCCAGGCCAGAAACATGCTATAATTGTGAACAAACAGGACATTTTAAAAGGAGTTGCCCCATAAGAGGAGGTTTTAACAAAACTAGAAATCAAAGGAATAGAATACCGGGTATTTGCCCACGATGCCGTAGAGGGAGACATTGGGCTAATGAATGCCGTTCTCAAACCACCATAGAAGGTACTCCCTTATCAAAAAACGGACAAGGATCAGGTATTTACCTATGATATTGTGGAGAAAGGCATCAGGCTTCATTGCCAAAAAATGGACTGGGGGGCCCAATGCTCCGGGGCCCACAACCACAAATATACGGGGCAGTGGAGGATCCCAGCAACACCATCAGGGTGGTGCCCAGGACACATTGTCCATTAAATCCCTCATCAGACAAACCCGAGGGAGCGCAGGGTTGGACATCTGCGCCTCTGCCAGAGCAGTACTAACTCCAGAGATGGGAGTTCAAATCATTCCTACAGGAGTAAAAGGACCTCTTCCCCAAGGAACAGTAGGCTTATTATTGGGACGTAGTTCATCTACATTAAAAGGACTTATGATAAGTCCTGGGGTAATTGATCCCGATTATGTAGGTGAAATAAAAATTATAGCTAGTTCTCCAGGAGGTATATCAGTAATTTCACCTGGAGATAGAATAGCACAGTTGTTAATAATACCCAGCCTACATACTAAGTTTTCTAGTTGTAATGTAGAAAGAGGTTCTAAGGGATTAGGCTCCACAGGTGTAGATTGGGCTATGTTGTCTTTAAATTTAGATTCTCGCCCGATGCTAAAACTAAATATTCAGGGTCATGAGTTTGATGGGATGCTGGACACAGGTGCTGACCTTAGCATCATATCTCTTCAAGAATGGCCAAAACATTGGCCATTAAAAGAAGCCACTCAAATGCTTCGAGGCCTAGGAGTGGCAACAAATCCCCATAGAAGTGCTATGGTATTAGATTGGAAGGATCCTGAAGGATGTGAAGGAACTATACAGCCATATGTTTTGGATCACCTTCCTATTAATTTATGGGGATGGGATGTCCTAGATCAACTAGGTTTGATGTTAACAAATAACATCAATTCTAATGCACCCACTACTAGGGCTAGACAAGGTGTTAGGAAAGAAAAAAGATTAGGAAAACAAGAACAAGGTTTAGCAGCACCAATTCAAATAGATCAAGGAACAGACAGACATGGGTTGGATTTTCAGAAAGGGCCACTGAGACAATCAGAATTACTTGGAAATCAGAAAGACCAGTGTGGGTTCCTCAGTGGCCCCTGACTAAAGAAAAGATACAAGTAGCCCATGATCTGGTCAAACAACAATTAGCGGAAGGACATTTACAACCTTCCGCATCTCCCCATAATACTCCCATTTTTATCATCAAAAAGAAATCGGGTAAATGGAGATTATTGCACGATTTAAGAGCCATTAATAATGAGATGGTTATTATGGGACCTGCTCAATCAGGGACTCCTCAATTGTCTGCTTTACCAAAAACCTGGCATGTTTTAGCTATAGATATTAAAGATTGTTTTTTTTCGATCCCAATTCATCCTGAGGATAGTCCACGTTTTGCATTTACTACCCCTGCATTAAATCATGAAGGTCCTGATGAGAGATATGAATGGAAAGTACTCCCTCAAGGGATGGCTAACAGTCCAACTATGTGTCAAATCTATGTTAACAAAGCAATCCAGCCACTTAGAAATCAAAATCATGAACTAAAAATATTTCACTATATGGATGATGTATTATTAGCACATAAAGATAAAAACATATTGCTGGAATGTTATGCCACACTTACGAACTTATTAAAAAATTATGATCTAGAGATAGGAATAGATAAAGTACAATTAAATTTTCCAATTAATTATTTAGGAGTTCTATTATCCTCAACCATGGTCCATCCACCAAAAATTCAAATACGAGTAGATCAACTCAAATCACTTCACGATTTTCAAAAGTTATTGGGAGACATAAATTGGATAAGGCCTTATCTAGGCATACCAACAGGAGAGTTGGGACCTTTATTTGATATTCTAAAAGGTCCATCGGATCCAAATTCACCCCGAATGTTAACTCCTAAAGCTAGAAAGGCATTAAAAATTATTGAAACATATGTGGAAAATATGCATCTAGATAGAATTGATATAAGTTTGCCTTTATTATTTATTGTACTACCAACAAAAAGTATTCCTACAGGAGTATTTTGGCAAGAAGGTCCATTATTGTGGATACATTTATGTTATTCTCCTAACACTATTCTTACTAGGTATCCTGAGGCTGTAGGACAATTAATACTCAAAGGAATAAGAGCAGCAGAGGGAGTATTTGGAATTTCTCCCAATAAAATTATTACTCCATATACTATGGATCAAATTGATGAGTTAGCTAATGAGTTAAATACTTGGGCAATAATCATGTGTAAACTAATGTTTCATTTGATAATCATTTACCATCGAATCCTTTGTTGTCTTTTTGGTCTAAGCATCCTGTAGTTTTTCCTAAAATGACAAGGAAAACACCTATCATGAATGCTCCAAATATATTCACTGATGGGTCTAATAATGGCACAGCAGACGTAGTTACCCCTGATCAAACTTTTACATTTTTAGTACCCAATCAGCTCAAAAGGTAGAGCTTAATGCAGTTTTACAAGCTTTTGTGATGTTCAAAGATTCTGTATTTAATTTATTTTCTGATAGTCAATATATAGTTAATGCTATTATATCCCTTGAAGATGCTGGTAGGATTTCCCCTTCTTCTACTGTTTTCTCTTTGTTTTCCACTATACAAAGTCTAATGTGGGACAGAAAAGATCCATTCTTTATAGGACATATTAGGGCACATACAGGATTGCCTGGAGCCCTCAGTTTGGGCAATGATTTAGCAGATAAAACTACACATGACGTACATATTTTCTCTACGCTAGAAGAAGCTACAAATTTTCATAAAAGGTTTCATGTTAATGCTAATACTTTACAAAAGTGTTTTAAAATAACTAAGGAACAAGCCAGGCATGTAATAAAACAATGTCAAAATTGTGTGACCTTTTTACCACAAGTTAATCTTGGAGTCAGTCCTAGAGGACTGATACCTAACCATATTTGGCAGATGGATGTCACACACTTGCCAGAATTTGGAAAATTAAAATATTTACATGTTACAGTTGATACTTCTTCTGGATTTTTGATGGGCTCCCTTCATGCTGGAGAAAATCTAAAGATGTTATAGCTCATTGCTTACAAAATTTTGCCACTGTGGGTGTTCCTAAACAGTTAAAAACTGATAACGGTCCTGGTTATACTTCTGCCTCTTTTAAACAATTTTGCTCATCATTTGGTATTACTCATATAACAGGAATCCCATACAATCCACAGGGACAAGGCATAGTTGAAAGAGCTCATCAAACTATTAAAACGTACCTATTAAAGCAAAAAGAGGGAATTGGAAAGGGGTATATATCCCCCAAAGATAAACTGAAAATAACCCTTTTTACTCTAAACTTTCTAAATTTGGATTCATCAGGACTTAGTGGTGCAGAAAGACATATGTATCCGAAAAATGTACATAAGCCTAAGGTACTTTGGAAAGATATTCTAACAGGACAATGGAAAGGTCCTGATCCAGTTATTGTCTGGAGTCGGGGCTCTGTCTGTGTTTTTCCACAGGGAGAACAGCAGCCGATTTGGATTCCAGAGAGATTAACTAAAGCAATTTCTACAGAAAAAGAAGATGATTTGACTCAAATCCATAACAGCTGATATCCAGAGCTCCAGCTTGGCTATTGTTACATCTACGACAGTGAATAACCAAGGTGGATTTTTTTCAATATCTATTTTATTATTGCATCTTTCCCACATCATAAAGTTCTATTTTATTTTTCAGCTCATACAAACCTAGGTTAATGTTTTTTCTGATCAGTTTTATTTTTTGACTGTGTTTTATTTTTTGACTGTGGAGTTTTTAAACATTGCAATGGAGATTTCACCTAGGTAAAGCTACAAGGCCTTTATTGTCTTATGTGTTGTATGTTATGTGTGCACTGTTTTGTGTTGTATATCTGTATATGTGTATGTCCATATTTCATATGAGGAGCGCTCATGAACAAATGGATCCGAATATTTTTTATTCGCGTGATTTAAATGGTTTAATTTAAATTAGGTAAACAGCTGTTAAGGATTGTTTTTAAAGGTGGTTAACAGATCTGTTTGCTTACTAATTTAAATTAGGCAAACAGCTGTTCAGGATTGTTTTTAAAGGTGGTTAACAGATCTGTTTGTTTGCTTTCACCCTTCCTTTTCATTATATTTAATAATTCTGTTCAGGATAATGTCTCTTTAGCATCATTGCCAGAATTCCCATCTCCATCCCAGTGCCGGTGAAGACTAAGATAAAACCAAACTACAGCTTCTATGATAGCTATCACAGTAAACTGTATAAACTGATGCATCAATGAATATAACTCAACAAGTAATGCTCAATCAAGGACTTGATTTACTTTGGGAGGAAATGGACATATTGATAGACTCCTCCGATTTGAACTGCTTGCAGAACTTGCCTGGACTATATATCAGTTGCATGCATTGTGAAATATCATCTGGTGCAGTGAATTGTGGTACTGCTGGCATATCTTTGCTGATGGTGTCACCAGTGATGCAATTTCCTTGCCAGTGCACCCCAGGTTCATTGTGGTAATGCTCGCATATCTTTGCTGATGGTGTCACCAGTGACGTAATTTTTCCAAAGGAGCCGTCAACTGGCTTGGTGTCGTGGCATTTCTGTATCCTCCTCCCTTCTACTAGTGATGGTCTAAAATTTGGGGGCCAACAGAGGTGAGGCAAAGAACCTCACCCCCCCACTGGCACCAAGGCTAAATTTGGGGGTCAACAGAGGTGAGGCAAGAACCTCACTCCCCCACTGGTGCATAGGCCTATCCACAAGCATGGCTGAATGCTGGACCGGTAGTCAGTGACGGGTTGATCTGATTGCAGTGGTATCAACCTAAGACAGGAAGCTGACGCCTAAAGGTCAGTTCTCCCATGATGGGTAAGAACCATATATTGAATTGGACAACCTACCAGGCACGGTCCTTAAGCCACATTGCTTGTTGTTTAATTAATCAGAAGGGGGGAGATGCTGAGGGCCATTGCCAAGTAGGAATGACACATCAAAATTTCCTTGCTAGCGTACCCCATGTTAAATGGATTTCGCTGTTGACATTGCATGTAAGGTGACCTTGCTCAAGGACCAAGGCGGATCTGGGTTTAGAGCTGATCAGGTTTGAGGAAGTATCCCGCTCCTTGAGTTTAAGTTGTTCCCGGTTTCAGACAAGTTTAGGGCGTTCCGGTTTAAGACAATAGGGGTTTTAGGGAAGTTGGAGGTTGAAGATTATTGCTGCTGGGATTAGGGCGTTCTTGCTGCCTGAGCTCCCGATGAGTTCTCCTGAGATTCAAATGGGATTTTAGAAAAGCCTCGTGGAGTAGGTGAATTGGGCGGCAGCAGAACTGGGATTTCCCCAGAACGTGTGTAGAGGCCGGTGTGAGTTCGGGAATACAGAATTGCTGTTTGAATCTACAAAGCTGTGTGGTGGCTCGTGATTCTTGTGCCCAGCTAAGACTGCAGCAATTCTTTTTCAAATACACTGACTTCAACAATTCACATGTATAGATGAATCTTCCAACTATTATAATATAGACCTCTCTCCCTCATTAATGATATATTAAAATCTTTAAAAGCTGTTGCTCAAGAAGATTGGTTCAATAAGATTGGTTAGATCAATTAGGAAAGGCCTTATAAAAATTCTCTTAATAGTGTTATGAATTCTAAAGTTTGAAAATCCTGCAGAATGAAAAGAAAACATCTAAAATGACTATAAAGCGTAAATCACAGTGGATTGGAACTGATGTAAGAATGAGTGCATGTTGAGTTTACACAGAAAGCAGAATTGGGCTTTACAGGAGGAAATGTTACCAGGTCAGAAACAGGGCAGCAATGAAGTTATGTAAATTGTCAAGAGTTTGATAGCACCATGACTTTGACCATGAAACTGTTCCATGCTGTGTGTCCTCATGAGAACCCTGAGGTGCCCGATTCCATGACTCTGTACTCTATGCTTTCCTTTGCTTCACATTCTCTATATTGAAGAAGCTGAAGTAGAGCAGCTTTCTATTTCTCAGAAACATTACATTTAATCTCAATTGGAGGAAGACTTTTCTAACATGTGGGACATGAGGAGTCACATTGGGTCTGGCCTAGTGATCCTCAGGTGGGGTGTTTGTCATCAAATATAGCAGTTGTCCTTGGCGAGGATCAGTACCAAGCAGCAGAGAACTCAGCCCATAACAGGTTGAAAGCAGAGCACTGGAGCACCAAGGGAATGAGGTTCTTGACTCAGCTAACCATTGTTGAATTAGGCTAAGGCTTGTTGAATATTTTTGATACTTGCCCTCAACTAGCTTTGAACTATTAATAAATATACCTGAGCAGCTAGGTCTGACAGAGGGCAAGATGGAAACAACCAGTAGAGAATATTATGAACAAAATTTTCTTTTCCATGGAAGTGTCTTTCTTACTCTGATTTTTCTACTCCTTCTCATTTGCAGGCTCCACCTCCTTTGCCACAGGAATGAACTCACCACCTGGACTGGCCCATCAGGGAACTCAAACTTCCCCAAAGTAAAAAAAATTCAAGGTGGAGACATGCTCCATATGGAGACCACTCAAGTCCTGCAGTGGCTGACTGCTGTGAAAGAGAATCTCTCTGCATCTGAGATCAAGAACTAAACAAGCCAGATATATGTGCCGCCCTGTGTGGGAACATGAGGACACAACATGGGTGCATTTTCCTTCCATTGTGGTGCTAGTCACCTACTAGACTGTTGAGAGCCACAGTTTAGTCAGAATGATGCCTGGCATTTTTGTCAGAGGGAATGGTTGAAAGGTGACCCTGCTCCAGGATTAGGGTGGCTCTGGGATTAGGGCGGATCCTGCTGCCTCAGGCGCCTGCTACTTTGGAGTTCCCATTGAGTTCTTGTGGGGTTCTGGGAGAATTGGCACGCGGAGCCTGGTGGAGGCAGTGTGTTCCTGGGAAGTGTGGGTAGAGTGCCAGTGAGAGTTTGGGAATAAAGGTTGCTGTTTGAACCTACAAGGCTGTGTGGAGTCTCCATTATTTTGTGCCCAGCCATACTGTGGCACTATGGTGGGACTACAAATTGGTGCAGCCAATATGGAAAGCAGTATGGAGATTTCTTGGAAAATTGGGAATGGAACCACCATTTGACCTAGCTATCCCTCCTCCTCGGTCTATACCCAAAGGACTTAAAAAGAGCATACTACACAGCCACATAAATGTTTATAGCAGCACAATTCACAATAGTTAAATTGTGGAGCCAACCTAGATGCCCTTCAGTGGATGAATGGATAAAAAAAATGTGGCATCTATACACAATGGAGTACTATGCAGCAATAAAAAATGAGAAAATCATAGAATTTGCAGGGAAATGGATGGCACTAGAGCAGATTATGCTTAGTGAAGCTAGCCAATCCCTAAAAAACAAATACCAAATGTCTTCTTTGATATAATGAGAGCAACTATGAACACAGCAGGGAGGTAGAGCAGGAAGAAAAGATTAACATTAAACAAAGACATGAGGTGGGAGGGAAAGGGAGAGAAAAGGGAAATTGCATGGAAATGAAGGGAGACCCTCATTGCTATACAAAATTACATATAAGAGGTTGTGAGGGGAATGGGAAAATAAACAAGGAGAGAAATGAATTACAGTAGATGGGGTAGAGAGAGAAGATGGGAGGGGAGGGGAGGGGGGATAGTAGGGGATAGGAAAGGTAGCAGAATACAACAATTACTAATAGGGCATTATGTAAAATTGTGGATGTGTAACCGACATGATTCTGCAATCTGCATTTGGGGTAAAATTGGGGGTTCATAACCCACTTCAATCTAATGTATGAATTATGATATGTCAAGAGCTTTGTAATATTGTGAACAACCAATAAAAAAATAAAATTTAAAAAAATGTGGCATATATACCCAATGGAATATTACTCAACAATAAAAGAGAACAAAATCATGGCATCTGCAGGTAAATGGATGGTGTTAGAGAAAATAATGCTAACTGAAGTTAGTCAATCCCCCAAAACCAAATGCTGAATGTTTTCTCTGATAAAAGGAGGCTGATTCATAGGAGGATAGAGAGAGGGAGCATGGAGGAATAGATGAACTCTAGATAGGGCCGAGTGGTTGGAAGGGAAGGGAGGGGGCATGGGGTTATAAATGATGGTGGAATGTGATGATCATTATTATCCAAAGTACAGGGTATGAAGTCATGAATTGGTGTGAATATACTTTGTATACACTTAGAGATATGAAAAATTGTGCTCTATATGTTTAATAAGAATTGTAATGCATTCTGCTGTCATATATAAATAAAAAATAAATCCAATAAAATATGATAAAATAAATATTTGTAAAAGTTATCTGCTTTCTGTGCAGATTTTTTAAGACCTTAAGAAATTATTTTTGTTTATGATCTTTACTTTAGAAAAAAGTGGGCCAAATAATTTTGCTTTCATCAAAAGTGTCTATTTGACAATGTAAGATGAAAAAATTGCTGAAGTTTGTAGAAATATGTGCTTGGGAATTTCTTTTTAATTATTGAAATTCAGATGAACTTTCTACAATTCTACTTTTAAATTGTTTCTAAATGTTATTAGATGTGACAGCAGAACCACCTACAAAATAAAACAATATTCACACAGGCAGTTATCTTTAAACACGGATAAAGTATTGCTGGATTTTAGAAGGTTCTGTGCCACTGATAGAAATTTCTAAATATTCACAATTGGGACATCATGGTAGTAATAATAGGATTTTAAATATACATTTTAATGATTCTTAAAAGGATACACAGGCTTTAAATGAGATAGTAAACCTTCATGGTTAACTTTAAATTAATCTCTATTGAAATGGAGAACTCAACAAAAAATAACACAGGGTAAAGAATCTCCAGGCTGACATACAACTTGTTATATATGAAAATTTTGTCACAATAAAATCCTGATATGCTCTCAGAAGTGGCAAAAGAAGATTCTCTAAATAATAATCAATAATTAGTTGAGGGCTGGGGATGTGGCTCAAGCGGTAGCGCGCTCGCCTCGCATGCGTGCGGCCCGGGTTCGATCCTCAGCACCACATACCAACAAAGATGTTGTGTCCGCCGAGAACTAAAAATAAATATTAAAAATTCTCTCTCTCTCTCTCTCTTTAAAAAAAAATAGTTGAAAGAAAATTAGGATCATATAGTAAGAACACCCTATAGGTTGTCTAACAATATGACAAATTCAGTAGCAACCACAAAGAACCAATAAAACTTCTGGTGCCAAGAAACAAGATGGAACTGCTGGAATGAATTATAGATATGGGCTTCTAACATAATTTTTTCCAAGGGAGGACAAAGTGGAAGAAGAGTGGAAGGTTCAGTGGATGGGCATAAGCCAATCACCACCAACCCAGTACATCCTTCCTATGACACTCTAATAACAAATTCTAAGTATCATGCCAGCGAATGTTTAAATAGTCCTAACATTAGTTGGCAATGATAAAATAATATTTAGTAAATAGCAAAATGCAATCACAGTTTTTCATCATAAGCCTGGCAATAGTACATTGATAATTGATTCAACTGCATATGATCTACCTGCAATAAACACTAAAGCATTTTTGTTTAACTGCTGTGGGAGGGAAAAAATAAAGATGTATTTTTTTCTGATTTTCCCTTTTGCTTTATATTCAGGGATAGCATCTGTTAAAAATGTATATTTTCCAAAAGGAAAATTATGACCAGATAATGGTTGCACATGATGGCTTGCTTCATAACTAAATATTTGACGTGCATACTTTACAAAGAATACTTTGTTCATGTTTTTGTTCAGGAAAAAAAATATTTTCCATTTTGTGCCATCTAAGGAATGTTAAAGGAACAGCAACATGTCAAGACATGTTCAAAGTCAAATCATATGGTAAAGATAGCGTACATTGTTAATTTGTACAAGTGTGAAAAATTTAGTGTCTGCTTTATTCATGCTTTAAAAATGTAAGGCAGCTACACACTTAGCAGTAACTGGCAAAGCTTATGCTGAGGAATTTGTTTTTTCTTTCATTACCATCTTCCTTTGGCCTTCTATCACTGATGAATAAAGTCAGCTGTTCTGCATTATTCTAGCTTTAGGAGGTCAGGTACTAGAATATGAAAATTAAGAATATAAAGATATTAGAGAAAATTCAGATTGTTAATTTTTTAAATCTTAAGACTATATAAGAATATGTTATTTTACAATATAAATGTGTACAGATGCACTTAATAATATAGCATAGCATAGTATAAGAGCAAAGATTGGATTATTAGGCTCCTAGAAAAGTATTAGTGAAATCACAGGCACACACTAATTTGATCACTGTTATCTGAAACCTTTCTAATACATTCTCTAGCTTGGTATAGAAGGACAGGGAACACAAAGTTAACATGAGTTGCTATTGCTGTACTTGAATCCTTATTGTGGGCAATGACAACCACAATGATAAAAAAAAATTAATCTAAGAAGATGGGCTTTACCCAAACCACATCTAAGTCACTTTTCCTTATTTAATAAAAATTGTGTAAAAAAAAGCTTGTCTAAAAGCTTGTAAAATGTAAAATGCACATCAGTGTTGGACTTCTTAGGACACATTCCTCCACAATAATTTTGCACTAAATAGCTGTTCAACCTTCAGATTTCTGTACTAAATAACAAACTAACAATACTTTTATCACCTCATAGGAATACAATTAATTCCCAGAAATACTGTACAGGTCCATAGGTTTCTATCCATAAAGATTCATAAAAATATACTAAAGTATATTTTCAAATAAAAAATCAGATAAAAGAGAAAGAATACAGGATTTAAAATAATGTTAATAGAGAAGAAATAATTTATGATAACAAGATACCCTATTAATAAAGTTTAAGAGTAGCAAAACAGCAATAAATATATTGGGGAACAATTTTAAACTAAAAGAGCTATTACTATGTGAAACCCAAATATTGTTCATGTAAAGAAAAATGCTTACGTCTCATGCACTTTTATCATCAAAAAGAAAACTGCAGATATCAGTATTAGACAACCAAAAAATGAAGTCAATCTGAATTTCAAGATAATTCACATTTTTATCTCATTATTACTTTTCTAACAAAATATCCAGTTGATGGCTTTCAGGTTCACTTTTGTCAAATTCTCATATATTATTTTATTACTTTCCTATCATCTGACAGAAATAGAAAGCTAAATACAATTTATCCGAATAAAAATATCACTGAAATTTAACATAGGCCATGACACACATGAATCACCACATGAAAGTGGTTAAAGTAAAAAACTGAATGTTCAATTGTAAAAAGATCACATTGTTTTTTTTTAAGAGAGTGAGAGAGGAGAGAGAGTGAGAGAGAGAGAGAGAGAGAATTTTTAATATTTATTTTTTAGTTTTCGGGGGACACAACATCTTTGTTGGTATGTGGAGCTGAGGATCGAACCCGGGCCGCACGCATGCGAGGCGAGCGCGCTACCGCTTGAGCCACATCCCCAGCCCAAAAGATCACATTGTTATTAACTCTTCTTTTAGCTACTTTTGAAATGTAAATAGCTATGATATGATTAAATGCAATATTATTTAACACAACTTACATTACCTACATTCAAACATCTTGCGATGTCATAATAGATAAGAGCAAAGACTGGTTTTATGTCCTATGTGCCAGGACCTTCCTTATCCTTACTACAATTTTATGAGATGCTATAATTGTTCCTATTTTTATAAATTAAGAAAATAAGGCTTACAGAGAAAATACTTTTTCCAAAGTCACAATGTCAAATCTAGATTTGACAAGGTATTTATGATACAATAATCTGTGCACTTAACCACAACAGTACAATTTACACTTGAGCTGATGAAATACACATTTTTGTCTTCTTTAAAGTCCTTCAAAATATACATACAGAATTGTATCTGGTCTGCCTTGAATACTGTTCAATATTATTTAAGCTGCCAGAACAAGACTTATTTTCAGGTAACATGATGCCTGAATTGCAAAGAAGAGAATAATTAGGCAATAAAAACAGAGAAAGGAAAAGGCTAAGATCTACTGGCATTCAAATTAATCCCAAAGAAACTACCAAGATAGAGTGTATCCCTCTGGGTATATAATCATACTAAGTGAAAGTAATTAATGGCTTCTAAAATTCTGTAACTTAGGATCATATGTTTAGAAACGAAAGTGACAATTCTCCTTGTTTACCTGTGGGGAAAGTTGGAGCAGATGTCTCTATTCTGAACATCCTAAAAACAAGGCCCTTCAAAAACAGACAACCACGGTCATAATTATAACTCCCGTTTTCAAAATTTATAGCCTATGATTCAATGTCAATATAGAAAAAAATAAACTAATAATGAAGTTTATTAATGAACTAATAATAAACTAATAATTGCCCTCCTTTCCCCCCCCCCCCCACCCCCAAAGGACTCCAAGACTAATTTACAGTTGGGAGGTGGGGGGAACTCAGGTCTTCAGTATCTATTTTCAGCTAGGTTTTTTTTTTTTTTTTTACAATTTGTTCTACTCATATTACCCTAGTTAACCTCCCTAACAACAACAACAACAACAACAAAAATGGAATAGGTGTTAAGTTATCCAACTTATGTAAAAGGAAAAGAAGGCTCAGAGAATTTGAGTCTTAACCAAAAAGTATGATCTGGAACCCAGGCACACAACAATTCTTCCTTCCCTTTCTTCCCTGTCCTTCCTCCTCTCCAGGTCCCTATCTCCGCCTCTGGCCAGGAGGGACCAACCGCCACCCTGAGTTCCTTTAGCCAAGAGCCTTACTACTTACCTCCTATACGCGGCGCTTTAGGGAGACGCCGGGAGAGCATAACTCCAGCGTGCGCAGCGGTTACAGCACCTTACTCCAGCTATTAGGTGCCTGTGTCCTAGCTCCCCGCGCGCCACAGCTGCTCGTTCAGTTCCGCCTCTTTGATGCACAGTCTGGAGAACCTAGACCTGAGTCAGGTAGCCGCCATTAGCAATGACCTCAAGTCCATCCGCACTCAGGAGAAGGCGCAGCTCTATGACCTCAAAGACCACTTTGCCAACTTCCTCGAGCTGGAGCAGCAGAACAAGGTGCTGAAAGCAGAGCTGCTGGTGCTGCGCCAGAAGCAGTCCAAGCCGTCCCGTTTCCAGACGCTGTAGGAGCAGGAGATTTGCGACTTGCGCCTGGAGGCGGAAGACGCTACCAAGGAGAAGCAGGCGCTTCAGGGAGAACGCGAAGGGCTGGAGGAGACTCTGTGCAACCTGCAAGCGCGCTGTGAAGAGGAGGTGCTGAGCCGCTCCGACCTAGGGCGGGCTGATGCGGACGCGCAAAGGCGCATTTGAGGCGGAGCTGGCCCGCGCTGAACTCGAAAAGCGTATCATCAGCCTGATGAACGAAATCGCTTTTCTAAAAAAAAGTGCAAGAAGAGGAGAACGCAGAGCTGCAGATGCAGATCCAGTACACACAGATCTCGCTGGAGATGGACGTGTCCTCCAAGCCCGACCTCTCCTCCGTGCTCAAGGACATCCGCGCGCAATATGAGAAGCTGGCCTCCAAGAACATGCAGAATGCCCAAGAGGGCAAGAGCCACTTCACCATGCTGCCTGAGAGCGCGGCCAGGAACACCCACGCGGTGCGCGCCGCTAAGAAAGAGGTGACAAGAGTGGTCACTTGCTCAAGGCCAAGACCCTGGAGATTGAAGCGTGCTGGGTATGGACGAAGCCCTTTAGAAGCAGCTGCAGGAGCTAGAGGACAAGCAGAACATCGACATCAGTGCTATGCAGGACGCAATCAACAAATTAGAAAATGAACTGAGAACTACAAAGAGCGAAATGGCACATTACCTAAAAGAATACCCAGACTCCTCCACGTGAAGATGGCTTTGGATATGGAGATTGTAGTTTAAAGTAAACTCTTAGAAGGCAAAGACCCGTCTCAGTTTCACCAGCGTGGGCAGCTTAACAAGCAGCTACTCCAAAAGCGCCCAGCTCTTTGGCTGATCTGCCTATGGAAATGGAAGTCTGCAGACCAGCTCCTACTTGATGTCCGCCCACTTCTTCTCCTCTTAACTTTACCAGCCATGTCCAGGAAGAACAGATAGAGGAGGAGGAGACCATCGAGGCTGCCGAGGAAGCCAAGGACAAGTGGCTCTCTGAAGGGGAAGCTGAAGAGGAGGAGGAGGAGAAGGAGAGGAAGAGGAAGAGGAGGGAGCCAAAGAGGAAGAAGCTGCCAAGGAAGAATTGAAGAAGCAAAAGAAGAAGAAGAAGGAGGAAGTAAAGGTGAAGAAAAAGAAGAAACCAAAGGAGCCAAAGAGGATGAGAAGAAAGATGAAAGTGCTGGGGAGGAACAAGCAACTAAGAAGAAAGATCCATCCAGCCCCCTTTCCTTAATTATTCCAGGAAAAATTCTCCCGAAATCAGGTCAACCTAATAACCAACAAACCAGTGGAGTTCCAGACCCTATATGAATTAAGTCAATATATGTATAATTCTGAGATGACTTTGGTTGGACATTCAGTGTTGTGCTATGAATTTTCTCCTTAGGCAGACTATCCTTTGGCTTGCAGAGTGGCTTTCTGGCTTGCTGCCAGCCTGTGCATGGTCCACGCTTATGAGTTCAGGATTTAAGGCAAATGTGAATCATTCATAGGTTTACAATAAGAACACAACATGAATAAATGAATTCACTAATGTCAATGTTAGATTTCATGGAAAAATACTCATTTGAACCTTTGGTGGTTAGAAATTAAAGACCTTGAGTTATGTGCAATAAATAGTAAATAAAGTTACATTGAATGACACATTTCTTGTTGTGGTTGTTGACTTAATTAAAATACCTTAAGGATAGCACAATAGAAACCATAAACAAGTGGACTATTGATCTACAATTTCTCTTTTGTAAAATCAAAATTTAAACAACTAAAATATTTTTTCTTCTTTAGTTGGAAATTCTTAGTGCTATAATTAGATCGTGACTATTCATAAAATCTTTTCTCTCAAAAATGTTACTGGTACTAAACAGGAGTAAGTAAGAGAGTCCGTAAGTAACAATATACTTTGCCCCATATGTGTACTATATTATGTGAAGAATGGTTTCTAGGAGACAATTCTGAAATTATGTGACAATTATAACCTTTATTGTAAATTAGTATGTAATAATACAATATGGGTAGAATAGGAATTCTATGTATTTGTCATTATTAACATTTTTCATCTAATTATCATGGTCAGAAGTTGAAATCTGAGCGTGTGATACAGTCAAGAGGAATAATTTTTTAAATTAGCATATAATTTAGGGAGAAGAAAGAATACCAAAGGTCATTTGCCACTGGAAATATGTTGCCTGAAATCCTGAGCTCATGATTCAGTGTGGTGTTTCTATTGCCTCAAATAGACAATATTTAATGCCAAACAGTTTTAAACCCTTTAAAAACTACAGATACAAGTAATGAAATTGTTATCAGTCACTTAGGGGGGAGATAATGTATTTGTATGTTACATTGGCATTGTTGCCGCAGTCCAGCTGTAGCAAAATAACTGGGGGTGACCAGCAACTTGTGTAGATAGATACAGCAGGAGCAGGAGCCGTTTATTGTAGGACAGCTTATCTTAATTAACATAAACTAGATACAGCAGTCAACCAATAAGGAATCTCCACATTTAATGGCTCGCTGGCGTTACTTCACAAACCACTCCCTCTAGCAAAATGCCAGGCGCCATCCTGCCTTGTTTACAGACCCTAACAATTGTTCTGCATATCTGAATTGGGAAACACTTGGATTCCAGTGATAACTTATCTGGTTGGAAGTTTCATTTAGTGTACATACCATCTGTCCACATGCACCCTAAATTTATGAAGACTCTTGCACTTGCATTTGGTGTGGAATAGAGGTGAAATTTATTGACTATTTTATGCTCTGCTTCTGTTTTTGAGCAATTGCTTTGTTAGCCAATTTTGCTCAATATCTGTTTTTTAGGCATTTAAAGGTTATGGATTTCACTTGAAACCAAAGTGTTCTACATTTAAAGTTATTTGATCTCTTTGCACTGTATCTAGTGAAACATATGTAACTAAGAAAGTAGGTAAAATATTTCTTTATCTATCATGAAATGGATGGTACCAAGAAGGCTCTCAGCATATCAGCCTGGGTAAAGATTAGGAGTCTCCTCAGAAACCAAGCTCTTCCCCTTGATGCTGATGGGATGATGCATGTGGTAATTCTCAGACAGATGCAAAATACAGGTAAAACAATTAGCCAAATGGAAACTGCTGGTTTGTTTGAGAAACACTTGGTTGAAGTAAGTCCATTGTCCATCTCTCTCTTGTGTGCCATAATAAAATATTGAAAACCCTAAAAAAAAGATCTGGAAATTGGAATTCCCAATTTTTTTTCCTACCCACACACACACAAAAATGTAGATAAAATATTAGTGTAAGGATCAATGACCAGTGGCATGGAGTTATGGGATTTCCTTAGTATGTATCTGTACTTTCCATCCCCTTATCCTTTGGTATCTGAGCCTCAGATCTCCTAAAAAATTAGAGTTAAGCATTCTCTTTCACATATCTCCAAATGAGTGTGCAGCAAATGAATTGAGAGGCAATTTGATATAGCTAATACATTCATGGACTCTTCCCAAGATATCCCAGAGAGAGGTATTTGTCTGTTTATAAACAGAGTCCTTGCCTGACCCAATGTGAAACACAGAATAACCTTTGGGCCCCCCCCCCAAAATGTTGAAGATTCAAAACAAACCTCCAGAATAAAAATGTTAAATTATAGATAGAGTTCATAAAAGTCATCAAGATTCCAGCTCAGCTGAATAGGCAAACTTTAAAGAAAGTATGGAATGAATGAGTATAATTTGGATATGGAAAAGGCCTAAGGGGTATGCTGGGGTATTTGTTTGCTTATGTGTATGTGTGAATAATTTTTAATTTTAGAGTGTAAATTTTGCACAAGGGAGACTGAATACAGCAAGGTATACTAACCTGGCTATGAATAGGCTTGTAGAAGGAAAAACTGGGTAAATAAATCATTTAGAAAGTTATAATCCAAATTCAACATTCAGGTTGAACTAAAGTGGTAGCAGAGACAATAAGGACAATAATCCTCCCCTGCCTAGCCTGACTCACACACAGGATCCTTGTAGAAACCGATCATTCCGTGCAGTGATAATCATATCAACTGCTTTGTGAAGGATCAGAGATGATATATGTTTAAGGAGGTATTTTTTAAGAGTTGAGCCACCAAATATATAGGCTAGCCCTTTCATTACCCTCTAAAAAGCAGCCCCTTACATTTTCATCTTTCTTATCTACCAAACCTAGTATCATCAGTGTAAGAGAGAAAGGTAATTCCAGAGCAATAAGTCTTCCATGGAGAGTGCTCTACCTTGGGCAGCTATCACCAAAGTTCTGTTTTGGTAAGTTAATTGATGCTGTGTTTGCAACATGGTGGTCACAAGACATACTTGATATTTCAAAGAAATTTAGAGATAGAATGAATGCTGAATTAGTTAATTAACAATGATAAGACACAGCAAACAAACAAAAAACAGAAAGTCTAAGGAAGTTATAGAACAGCGTAAACTCAGATACCAGTGTCTTCACCATTGATGAATTCAAGACAGAAATGACTCAAAAATATTGCCAGCATTTCTTTTTCTGTTGATTTGTTTTCATTTTCAATCACACTAGGGAATTTAAAGACTGCAGTCTTCAACACAAGAGATTTTCCTAACAGACTTACTTGTAATGCATACATTTAGCAAGGGACACCTTGTTTTTAAAGGAATATCTTCATTGGATAGTTTTTAAAAGATTTTGAAAATTTATTTTTTAGAGGTACTGGGGATTGAACTCAGGGGCACTCGACCACTGAGCCACATCCCCAGCCCTATTTTGTATTTTATTTAGAGACAGGGTCTTACTGAGTTTCTTAGTGTCTTGCTTTTGCTAAGACTGGCATTAAACTCATGATCCATCTGCTTCAGCCTCCTGGCACCACTTGGATTATAGGTGTGCATCACCATGCTCAGCTTTTAAAGGATTTTATATGCTTTATTTTCAACATGGCATCCAATACTAAGACATCCTTGTTAAACTTTCATGTATAACATATGATTCCAGGATCATTACCACAGAATTAAATGAAACTCGTTGAGTGTTCAGGTCAATTATCCTGTTAAGAAGCCTCATATATTTCAGGGAACTTGAGCTCTTTTCCCCAAGAAACTGAACCAATGGAAAGATTCATCAACTCTATGAAGTCAGGCATTTAGGTTTATAGTTGGACTCTGTCAGCAGTATATTTAGAACTCTGAATAAAGAGGCTGACGTTCAAACTTAAAAGCTTCTCACAGTGTACATTTTCTCCCATATCCTTATCATGCTATTTTGAATTCTTACTGATTGCCATGCAAGCATGTGATTTAATTGCTAACCTAGCCTTCTAGGATTTGTTGGCAGCCCAGAGTATGTAACAATGTATAATGCAAGTACTTCATTTCTTATGTAAACTGACCTATGCTAATTTTCTTTTTCCCTATTTTGGTAAATAATCATATTCCCTGGGGATTAGAGGTAGTAGTAGCAGTGGTGTCCTCTTAACACTTCTGTACCAACAGTCTGCTCTATGAAAGCAACTCTTAGGGTAAATACTGCTAAGCCTTGAATGTTTATTTATAAGTAGTCACAAAATAGACATTATAAACCAAGGGAATTCCCACTCTCTATTGTTGGACACTACTGAGGGCCATTGCCAAGTAGGAATGACGCATCAAAATTTCCTTGATAGCATACCCCATGTTAAATGGATTTCGCTGTTGACATTGCATGTAAGGTGACCTTGCTCAAGGACCAAGGCGGATCCGGGTTTAGAGCTGATCAGGTTTGAGGAAGTATCCCACTCCTTGAGTTTAAGGCGTTCCCGGTTTAAGACAAGTTTAAGGCATTTCCAGTTTAAGACAATAGGGGTTTTAGGAAAGTTGAAGGTTGAAGATTATTACTGCTGGGATTAGGGTGTTCCTGCTGCCTGAGCTCCCGTTGAGTTCTCGTGAGATTCAGAAAGGATTTTGGGAAAAAAGCCTCGTGGAGTAGGTGAATTGGGGGACAGCAGAACTGGGATTTCCCCAGAACGTGTGTAGAGGCCGGTGTGAGTTCGGGAATAAAGACTTGCTGTTTGAATGTACAAGGTGTGTGGTGGCTCGTGATCTTGTGCCCAGCCAAGACATTGGCATTTGGTGGCCCGTACGCGGAGCATCTGAAACTTGGAGGTAAATGAAATTCCTCGCCCCTGAGGGAAGGCGAGAGAATGGGTGACCATTTCAAAAAACAATGTGTTCTTGTTTTGATTTATTTCGTTTTTGTTTCAAGCTGCCTGTCCCTAGAAATTTCTCAGGCAAACTGGGAAAAATGGTTGGCTCAAGGTTTGAAGTTTGTCAGCCCAGAGAAAGAGAAAATTGATACAGCGAATTTTTATTCAGTTTTTGTTTCATTCAGTTGCGGTTTTGTTTTGTGTTATCTTATTGGATTGCATTATCTGTATAGAAGATTAGAAATTAGTAAAAAACAAACCGAAAAGGTGTTAAGTAAATTGTTAGAGATTCAGACCATGGAGAAAGACATTTTAGATCAAGCAAAAGAGAAGGTCTCTCGATCTAGTCAGAGAGAGGAAGAAAATTTAAAGGAAAAGGGGTTATTAGGAAAACGGCCACAACAAGAGGCTGTTACTAACTCCGTTTTTTACCAGAGGGCGTAATTCAACCAACAGCCCCCCCGATGGAAACAGCTGAGTGGCCCTCAAACCCCATAGTTGATAAGTGGGATCCTGAGACAGGACCTCAAAGATTAGCATGCCCCGTACTTGAACAGGTAGGAGGGCAGCGAATTCACCGTGCTTTAGATTTTAAAACAGTGAAGCAGTTAAAGGAGGCTGTAACAACCTACGGTCCTCAAGCTCCCTTCACGGTAAGCATGGTCGAGTCCATTACTAACTTGGACATGACACCAGCAGATTGGGCTAGCATGTGTAAATCTGTGCTAAATGGAGGACAATATTTGTTATGGAAAGTTGCCAATGAGGAATTTTGCACGGAGACAGCTAGGCGAAATGCAGCAGCCAGTTACCCTCAAAGAAATCTAGATATGCTGTTAGGAAAAGGACCTTATGAGGGTCAATGGCAACAAATTGAATATGATCCTGCTATATATGCACAAATTGCTGCAGATGCAGTTAGGGCATGGAAGACTTTACAAGGACATGGAGATTTACAAGGTCAGCTATCTAAGGTAATACAGAGACCTAATGAACCTTACACTGACTTTGTAGATAGGCTTATTCAAACAGCTGCCAAAATTTTTGGGGATACAGATCAAGCAATGCCATTAATAAAACAACTGGCTTATGACCAAGCAAATCATTGCTGCAGAGAGGTTATTAGACCATGGAGACATGAAGACTTAAACACATATATTAAATTATGTAGAGATATTAATGAACAAGGGCAAGTCTTGGCAGCTGCAGGAAAACAGGCTTTAGATGCCAGGCCAGAAACATGCTATAATTGTGAACAAACAAGACATTTTAAAAGGAGTTGCCCCATAAGAGGAGGTTTTAACAAAACTAGAAATCAAAGGAATAGAATACCGGGTATTTGCCCACGATGCCGTAGAGGGAGACATTGGGCTAATGAATGCCGTTCACAAACCACCATAGAAGGTATTCCCTTATCAAAAAACGGACAAGGATCAGGTATTTACCCACGATATCGTGGAGAAAGGCATCAGGCTTCATTGCCAAAAAACGGACTGGGGGGCCCAATGCTCCGGGGCCCACAACCACAAATATACGGGGCAGTGGAGGATCCCAGCAACACCATCAGGGTGGTGCCCAGGACACATTGTCCATTAAATCCCTCATCAGACAAACCCGAGGGAGCGCAGGGTTGGACATCTGCGCCTCTGCCAGAGCAGTACTAACTCCAGAGATGGGAGTTCAAATCATTCCTACAGGAGTAAAAGGACCTCTTCCCCAAGGAACAGTAGGCTTATTATTGGGACGTAGTTCATGTACATTAAAAGGACTTATGATAAGTCCTGGGGTAATTGATCCCGATTATGTAGGTGAAATAAAAATTATAGCTAGTTCTCCAGGAGGTATATCAGTAATTTCACCTGGAGATAGAATAGCACAGTTGTTAATAATACCCAGCCTACATACTAAGTTCTCTAGTCCTAATGTAGAAAGAGGTTCCAGGGGATTAGGCTCCACAGGTGTAGATTGGGCTATGTTGTCTTTAAATTTAGATTCTCGCCCGATGCTAAAACTAAATATTCAGGGTCATGAGTTTAATGGACTACTGGACACAGGTGCTGACCTTAGCATCATATCTTTTGAAGAATGGCCAAAACACTGGCCATTACAACAAGCCACTCAAATGCTTCGAGGCCTAGGAGTGGCGACTAATCCCCATAGAAGTGCTATGGTATTAGATTGGAAGGATCCTGAAGGATGTGAAGGAACTACACAGCCATATGATTGGATCATCTTCCTATTAATTTATGGGGACGAGATGTCCTAGATGAACTAGGTTTGATGTTAACAAATAACATCAATTCTAATGCGTCCACTACTAGGGCTAGACAAGGTGTTAGGAAAGAAAAAAGATTAGGAAAACAAGAACAAGGTTTAGCAGCACCAATTCAAATAGATCAAGGAACAGACAGACATGGGTCAGATTTTCAGAAAAGGCCACTGAGACAATCAGAATTACTTGGAAATCAGAAAGACCAGTGTGGGTTCCTCAGTGGCCCCTGACTAAAGAAAAGATACAAGTAGCCCATGATCTGGTCAAACAACAATTAGCGGAAGGACATTTACAACCTTCCGTATCTCCTCATAATACTCCCATTTTTGTCATCAAAAAGAAATCGGGTAAATGGAGATTATTGTAAGATTTAAGAGCCATTAATAATGAGATGGTTATTATGGGACCTGCTCAATCAGGGATTCCTCTATTGTCTGCTTTACCAAAAACCTGGCATGTTTTAGCTATAGATATTAAAGATTGTTTTTTTTCGATCCCAATTCATCCCGAGGATAGTCCACGTTTTGCATTTACTACCCCTGCATTAAATCATGAAAGTCCTGATGAGAGATATGAATGGAAAGTACTCCCTCAAGGGATGGCTAACAGTCCAACTATGTGTCAAATCTATGTTAATAAAGCAATCCAGCCACTTAGAAATCAAAATCATGAACTAAAAATATTTCACTATATGGATGATGTATTATTAGCACATAAAGATAAAAACATATTGCTGGAATGTTATGCCACACTTACGAACTTATTAAAAAATTATGATCTAGAGATAGGAATAGATAAAGTACAATTAAATTTTCCAATTAATTATTTAGGAGTTCTATTATCCTCAACCATGGTCCGTCCACCAAAAATTCAAATACGAGTAGATCAACTCAAATCACTTAACGATTTTCAAAAGTTATTGGGAGACATAAATTGGATAAGGCCTTATCTAGGCATACCAACAGGAGAGTTGGGACCTTTATTTGATATTCTAAAAGGTCCATCGGATCCAAATTCACCCCGAATGTTGACTCCTAAAGCTAGAAAGGCATTAAAAATTATTGAAACATATATGGAAAATATGCATCTAGATAGAATTGATATAAGTTTGCCTTTATTATTTATTGTACTACCAACAAAAAATATTCCTACAGGAGTATTTTGGCAAGGAGGTCCATTATTGTGGATACATTTATGTTATTCTCCTAACACTATTCTTACTAGGTATCCTGAGGCTGTAGGACAATTAATACTCAAAGGAATAAGAGCAGCAAAGGGAGTGTTTGGAATTTCTCCCAATAAAATTATTACTCCATATACTATGGATCAAATTGATGAGTTAGCTAATGAGTTAAATACTTGGGCAATAATCATGTGTAAATCTAATGTTTCATTTGATAATCATTTACCATCAAATCCTTTGTTGTCTTTTTGGTCTAAGCATCCTGTAGTTTTTCCTAAAATGACAAGGAAATCACCTATCATGAATGCTCCAAATATATTCACTGATGGGTCTAATAATGGCACAGCAGCCGTAGTTACCCCTGATCAAACTTTTACATTTTTAGTACCCAAACAATCAGCTCAAAAGGTAGAGCTTAATGCAGTTTTACAAGCCTTTGTGATGTTCAAAGATTCTGTATTTAATTTATTTTCTGATAGTCAATATATAGTTAATGCTATTATATCCCTTGAAGATGCTGGTAGGATTTCCCCTTCCTCTACTGTTTTCTCTTTGTTTTCCACTATACAAAGTCTAATGTGCGACAGAAAAGATCCATTCTTTATAGGACATATTAGGGCACATACAGGATTGCCTGGAGCCCTCAGTTTGGGCAATGATTTAGCAGATAAAACTACACATGACGTATATATTTTCTCTACACTAGAAGAAGCTACAAATTTTCATAAAAGGTTTCATGTTAATGCTAATACTTTACAAAAGTGTTTTAAAATAACTAAGGAACAAGCCAGGCATATAATAAAACAATGTCAAAATTGTGTGACCTTTTTACCCCAAGTTAATCTTGGAGTTAATCCTAGAGGACTGATACCTTACCATATTTGGCAGATGGACGTCACACACTTGCCAGAATTTGGAAAATTAAAATATTTACATGTTACAGTTGACACTTCTTCTGGATTTTTGATGGGCTCCCTTCATGCCGGAGAAAAAACTAAAGATGTTATAGCTCATTGCTTACAAAATTTTGCCACTGTGGGTGTTCCTAAACAGTTAAAATCTGATAACGGTCCTGGTTATACTTCTGCCTCTTTTAAACAATTTTGCTCATCATTTGGTATTACTCATATAACAGGAATCCCATACAATCCACAGGGACAAGGCATAGTTGAAAGAGCTCATCAAACTATTAAAACGTACCTATTAAAGCAAAAAGAGGGAATTGGAAAGGGGTATATACCCCAAAGATAAACTTAAAATAACCCTTTTTACTCTAAACTTTCTAAATTTGGATTCATCAGGACTTAGTGCTGCAGAAAGACATATATATCCGAAAAATGTACATAAGCCTAAGGTACTTTGGAAAGATATTCTAACAGGACAATGGAAAGGTCCTGATCCAGTTATTGTCTGGAGTTGGGGTTCCGTTTGTGTTTTTCCACAGGGAGAACAGCAGCCGATTTGGATTCCAGAGAGATTAACTAAAGCAATTTCTACAGAAAAAGAAGATGATTTGACTCAAATCCATAACAGCTGATATCCAGAGCTCCAGCTTGGCTATTCTTACATCTGTGACAGTGATTAACCAAGGTGGTTTTTTTTTCAATATCTATTTTATTATTGCATTTTTCCCACATCATAAAGTTCTATTTTATTTTTCAGCTCATACAAACCTAGGTTAATGTTTTTTCTGATCAGTTTTATTTTTTGACTGTGTTTTATTTTTTGACTGGAGTTTTTAAACATTGTAATGGAGATTTCACCTAGGTAAAGCTACAAGGCCTTTATTGTCTTATGTGTTGTATGTTATGTGTGCACTGTTTTGTGTTGTATGTCTGTATGTGTGTATGTCCATATTTCATATATGAGGAGCGCTCATGAACAAATGGATCCGAATATTTTTTATTCATGTGATTTAAATGGTTTAGTTTAAATTAGGTAAACAGCTGTTAAGGATTGTTTTTAAAGGTGGTTAACAGATCTGTTTGCTTACTAATTTAAATTAGGCAAACAGCTGTTCAGGATTGTTTTTAAAGGTGGTTAACAGATCTGTTTGTTTGCTTTCACCCTTCCTTTTCATTATATTTAATAATTCTGTTCAGGATAATGTCTCTTTAGCATCATTGCCAGAATTCCCATCTCCATCCCAGTGCCGGTGAAGACTAAGATAAAACCAAACTACAGCTTCTATGATAGCTATCACAGTAAACTGTATAAACTGATGCATCAATGAATATAACTCAACAAGTAATGCTCAATCAAGGACTTGATTTACTTTGGGAGGAAATGGACATATTGATAGACTCCTCCGATTTGAACTGCTTGCAGAACTTGCCTGGACTATATATCAGTTGCATGCATTGTGAAATATCATCTGGTGCAGTGAATTGTGGTACTGCTGGCATATCTTTGCTGATGGTGTCACCAGTGATGCAATTTCCTTGCCAGCGCACCCCATGTTAATTGTGGTAATGCTGGCATATCTTTGCTGATGGTGTCACCAGTGACACAATTTTTCTAAAGGAGCCATCAATTGGCTTGGTGTCGTGGCATTTCTGTATGTTCCTCCCTTCTACTAGTGATGGTCTAAAATTTGGGGGCCAACAGAGGTGAGGCAAAGAACCTCACCCCCCCACTGGCACCAAGGCTAAATTTGGGGGCCAACAGAGGTGAGGCAAGAACCTCACCCCCCCACTGGTGCATAGGCCTATCCACAAGCATGGCTGAATGCTGGACCGGTAGTCAGTGATGGGTTGATCTGATTGCAGTGGTATCAACCTAAGACAGGAAGCTGACGCCTAAAGATCAGTTCTCCCATGACTGGTAAGAACCATATGTTGAATTGGACAACCTACCAGGCACGGTCCTTAAGCCACATTGCTTGTTGTTTAATCAGAAGGGGGGATATGCTGAGGGCCATTGCCAAGTAGGAATGATGCATCAAAATTTCCTTGATAGCGTACCCCATGTTAAATGGATTTCGCTGGTGACATTGCATGTAAGGTGACCTTGCTCAAGGACCAAGGCGGATCCGGGTTTAGAGCTGATCAGGTTTGAGGAAGTATCCCGCTCCTTGAGTTTAAGGCATTCCCGGTTTAAGACAATAGGGGTTTTAGGGAAGTTGGAGGTTGAAGATTATTGCTGCTGGGATTAGGGTGTTCCTGCTGCCTGAGCTCCCGTTGAGTTCTCCTGAGATTCAGAAAGGATTTTGGGAAAAAAGCCTCGTGGAGTAGGTGAATTGGGCGGCAGCAGAACTGGGATTTCCCCAGAACGTGTGTGTAGAGGCCGGTGTGAGTTCGGGAATAAAGACTTGCTGTTTGAATCTACAAGGTGTGTGGTGGCTCGTGATCTTGTGCCCAGCCAAGACTGTGGCAAGACACTCTGGCATGTGCCTCATGAGAAGTGTTCATATGGAGGCAGTTGCAACCATCTGGCAACATGACCAGCCAGAGACATACTGTCAAGTTAAGGGGCAGATCCCCCCATGAAATAGAAAATAAGGACCAATAGCACTTTGACTGTGACTATTACTTGATTCAAAGGTGCTGGTAAGTTGGGCTAGCAGGTTCGATGCTCTCTCTAGCCAATCAAATAATCTAAACATCTCATTTCCAAAATGGATATTTCATACATTTCCTAGGATATTTACCATGCCTTCCATTATGGTATAATAGGTAGAATTCTAAGTTGAATCCCAATGACCCATGGAACCTCTGTAATTTCCTTCTTTTGACTAGGAACAGCACTGGGAACTTAATTCTTAACCAGTAGAAAACGGCAAAGGTGATGTCAGGTCAATTATGGCAAAGGTGAAGATAGTGTGGTATGCCAAAAGTCCCTAACTATATTTTTTGATATAACACATCAATAAATGCAAATACTTAAGCAATAAAAAATGAACAAATAAATAAATGCAAATACTTAAAATCTGTTTTTTTTAATTTACTCCAGTATCAGTGGTTCAGCCAGTTGGAGAGCTGGTTAAAACATGAACTGCTGGACCTTTTCCTCCAGAATTTCTGATTCAGTTTTGAGGTGAGCCCTAATGAATTTCTAAGTTCCCAGGTGATGTTGATGCTGCTGATATATGGAACACAACTTGATCACTACTCTTCTGGATTTAGCTAGTTTTGGCTTCATTAAAAAGTTTATCTAAGGGGCTGGGGTTGTGGCTCAGTGGTAGAGTACTTGCCTCGTACACACGAGGCACTGGATTTGATCCTCAGTAGATCATAATAATAAATAAATAAAATAAAGATGTTGTATCCATATACAAATAATATGTTAACAAAACACACATGCACTATATAAAAGCATGAGAATTCACTCAAATATATTGCTAATAGGGGACACAGGAAAGAGTTTGAGCTTGAGATTTGAGAACTGAGAAAATATTTCAAATCTGCTTTATGGAACTTGGTGCCACACATGATTTTGTGATACTGTAATTGCCTTATAAAATCAACAATAATTGTCATGTTATTTAATATTTTCGACATGGTCAGTGTTTTGTAGTTCTCAAAGCACTCTTTGTGGTTCTATATCAATGGGAATGCCAAGAGGTCAGATGGGTATTTCTGTACTCACTTTCCCCTATTATAAGGCTGAGGCTTGAGGACCCCGGCCATCCTGATAGATAGCAGGAGTTAGACTTAAATATATGCAAAGGATTCCAGACCATTCCTTCATAGTCATATCCCACAACAGCCTTGAAAAAGAATGAAGTGATCCCAAGAACTGGTATAAAATTGTAAGAATGTAGGCGATAATGTGTGGATACATGGTTTATTTAATTTCTCCATGAAACTACTATAGTCTTTATGAGGAAAAAGAAAAAGAAAGAAAGAAAGAAAGAAAGAAAGAAAGAAAGAAAGAAAGAAAGAAAGAAAGAAAGAAAGAAAGAGAAAGAAAAGAGGGAGGGAGGGAAGGAAGGAAGGAAGGAAGGAAGGAAGGAAGGAAGGAAGGAAGGAAGGAAGGAAGGAAGAAAAAAAAACCTGTGTCATCCCACATTTTTTTTTTAACCAAGAGCTATAGCTTAGATGTTTGGATACTTGTCAAGGTTTGACTAAAATCATCACTAATCATTCAGCACCAGTGGCTTCTGCCAGCTGCACTTGAAACATATTTTGTCATCCTAAAGCAAAATAAACTAAGGCAAGTGAAGAGTGCCTGAATTATTTCATTGCTATACTCACTGGGATTTCAGTGACTAAAGTTAATACAGTTTCCTGGGCAGTGAGGGCCCACATTGGCTCTGAATGGGCTTTGTACAATTTTAGGAAAGAAGAAATTGCTTGCTAATCTGGCTGCAGTTAGATCTGGCCTTTCCACTAAAACGAGAGTTAGCCATATTCTACTTCTTTAGGGAATGCACTACTTTTCACAAATTACAATGTGTGTCCAACCCAAAGTAGGGCAGTAAAAATGCCTCTTTTTCTGTGACATGTCAGATTCTTCTCCTCCCTAGGCTTTGACTCATTGAGTATCCACACCTTTCAGAATCTGAGTTAGAAACTTTTCCCAGAATGAAGAAGCCCAGAATCCATAAGCCCCATGAATCTAGTCTCATGGATTTCTACAGTAGCATAATGTGACCACAGAGAGAAAAATTTGCACTCACAGTGCAAAGTGAGTCAAGCTCTCTAGGTTATATTAACAACCTTGAACTGTTGCTCCAGACAGCAGAATCAGGTGTGGCTGATCTGGAAGTAACACCAGCCCAGCATAAAAAGGGCTACTGCATGATGAATGCTTAAATGTCACCTCCTACAGGAGCCCTTTACCCATCCACCACATGCTCTATATCACCCGCACTCCAGGCTGCAATGAACCTTTCCATTTCTCTGTCCTTCCATAATTTTCCTTTCCTGCTACTCATAAGCAATCGTAGCAGACTGTCTAGTATCTTAGAGACTCCAGTGGGGCAAACTTCATGGTTCCTTCCCCTCCTTACATATCTCCATACATTTGCTTTTATAATAGATTTTTTTCATGTTAAGTTCTGAAAGAAAATTAAAGATTCTATTCAACTTACAAGGTTGTCCTAAATGTCCTCTAATTGACCCCATTTTTTTTCATGCCTTCATTCAGTATTTGAAGTCTCCTTCACAGTCTCAGGCATTTACATATTTCTCTATTATACCACTTGCATTGTAACATGATAATTATTATTTTACAAATTTACCTTCCTCACTAGACTGTGAATTCATCAAGATAGGCCAATGGCCTGTTAGTTGTGAGTGCTCAGTACAACTTAATAGAATCTTTCCTAACCAGTATCAATGACAAATTTTGTATTGTCCATGGTACATTGAGCAAGTGTACATAGTAGATTGTCCTCAGGTATAGTTGGACAGAGTTACCCATTAACAAGGGCAAGGATATTTATTCTCAAACCTGTTTATGCCACTTTTTTGTATTTATATTATTTGATTAAATATGATAAGGGCCAATGATAAATGAGTATTTTTTAAAAGATATTTTTTATGAAAACCAAGTAGAATGCTTTGTAAATATAGCAAATACTCTTTAAAAATGAATCTTATTTTGTTTAACTCCCTGTTTTGCTGTGGGCAAGACTATTATAAAGAATTGGGAGGCTGGAGTTGTGGCTCAGTGGTAGCGCACTTGCCTAGCCTGTGTGAGGCCTCTGGGTTCGATTCTCAGTACCATATATAAATAAATTAATAAAATAAAGGTCCATCAACATCTAAAAAATATTTTTAAAAAATGATTATTAAAAACTCTGGATGAACTTGCAATTTGATTGTCTTTCAACTATCTTAAAATAAATTAAACAGAAACTCATATACAGTGAGTGTGATTTGATCAAATATGAAAGCACAAGTAAGTTTTTCAATGATGGATCCTTAATGAAAAAAATTTAATTGTTCTAGTAAAATAGTGAATAAAATTACATTCACATATTTTAATTAAAATAAAATCTGCATTTATTTTTAAATTATTTAAAATTCCTGCTTTTACACTTTTATTGACTACCAGGCATATAATAAGAGACATCCTATTATAATTATTTTACTACCTTCCTGATTAATTCAATCATTAGTTTATTTAAATAAGTATTTGATAAATCCTATGCTTCATTTCTTTTGCATTACTTAAGCAGAATTTATGTCTCAGAGCATTCATGTGAGTGTTGGATAGAGTGGTGGCAAACAACAGGTCCTAATAATTGAATAATTAATGAATGTTTACCTATTATCTCTTATTTTGATTCTGCTTTTAAATGAATCTCTTCTTTTGAACTTTCTCTTCCTTAGAAAAATGGGGGGGGGAAGATGACAGACATTTGTAGGTAACCAATAAAAGTCACAGAGAAGAAATTCACAAATTCTAAACATTCTTTTCATATTTTAGAGCAGGCTGTTTGTATATCTTACTTGGAACTTAAAAGATTTCATATACCAAGATAAATTTGATATGATTTTCATCCTAAGCTAAACAATAAATAACAAAGATTCAATTGTAGAGTTGCTTATATCCCCCACCATGTTTGTCAGAACACTTGCCACTAAAAACTATCCCCCAAAGATTTGGTGATTGTCATTATGTTTCATATCTTGGTAGAGTACAGCATTGCTCAAATTTAGTATAAAACAAGGAATTATAATAATGACCATATTTGTCTTATGACAAGGCCTGTGTCAAATACTTAAATGTGCACCATCTCTCTAGATGCACAGCTCTGACATTTTCCTGTTAGATGTAGGTACTATTATTATCCCTATTTTACAAGAAAATAAATTTTTAAAGAGGTTTAACAATTTTCCCAATGTCAAACTAAGTATGATTACTGTCCCTTTAATGAATCTGTGAGGTGAATTTTGCCAGTCTGTTTGGCAAAACACTATTTAACAAAGGGTACAGAGTCATAGGAATCAAAGACAGTACCATCTGAGATGTGTACATGATGTGGGGAGATGGTCATAATGAATAACATCTATAATTATTACTCTCAATAGCAAATTTAAAGACACAAACAATGTATTCTCATATCCAGAAGTTAACTTTAGGTGACTTATATACCTAGTGATAGGCATCTCTGACCTCATAATGTATCAATACATTACAAATCATTTTTCATTTATGTACTATTTATAAATGTTAAGTATTATTGACTTGTTCACTTTTTATTGCATCTATTAGAAGATATCTTGATTTGCTCTGTATATTATTAAGCACAGTTTTCCAAACATGGTTAAAATTTAATGAAAATACAATGAGGATGTCTGAAGTGAAAGAGAACTATCAATTATGAGAATAACATACAACAGTCTCTAATAATTTTTAAAAGGAGGTGCACTATACATCAACATCATTATCATTCAAGAAGAATATAGAATATAAAATTTAATTCTCCTATAAATTACAAAATATATTCACTCAGCCCTCATTTCATCACCTAAATGGTTTTTACTTCATTTATTTCTTCACAATAGTATGGCTGTATTTTGTCTGATCTTTCATGGAATAGAGAGATTTTTTGTTATAAAGTAAAATCATAAGTTCAAGGAATAGTCAAAAGTCTTTTGAAAATAAAATTTATTAAAAATCTTAATTTCTCATTGATTTCACATTTATGAATTAAAAAATGTATTTGGTTTGACATTTTCCCTCATATTACCTCTCTTCCTACAATTACTGTCTTTTATTGGTGTGTGGGCAGAATAGTTAAAAGCATTTTTCTATAGATTAACAACTGTTACATATAATAACAAATGTAATTTCACAAGTTGTAATCAAGATCAAGGCCATTTCCCAATGTCCACCTCCAGTTCTCATGTTTATCTACTTTTTCCAAATTGATATAATACTCTCTAGGAAAAGAAAATTCATGCTCTAAAACAATCATAAATGCATGACATAGTTTTATTCCTATAGTATTCTAAAGATCATTGCAAATAATATGGTCATTACTTATCATCACCTTTTTAAGGACAAATATGTTCCTACATATTATTGCAAATAATAGATATATGGCAATAACACTGGACCTGAAGGGAAACCCCCTTTCTAACTAAATTTGATGAGCAATAGTCTTTGAGACATACCACTGTAACTCTAGGGTTTTCTTCTCCTTCAGTTATCAGACATTAAAGAAAATTCTCTTGAATACCAATTCTAACATTCATTTAGTTTTTCCTATCTTTCTATTTGAATCATCCTCAAATCAATATTTTCAAAATATCAATTATTTTTAGAGACTGTCAATTACTAAGGAAGACTAAAAGATAAATGTAGTTGAGAAGATTTATAATAAAGAAAAATACAGGGTAATGATAATAGCATCAATACAATATAAAAAATAAGCATATTAATACAAATCAAAATATGCTGTGGGGAATTCAGTACAATACAAACTTAATCATAGCAGGATGCATCCACAGAAGCGTCTGAAGATGTGATGTACCATCTTTCATCCATCTTTCTCAACAGCAGTTTGCCAGTGTGCAACAAAAAGTTTTAAAATATATGCTTCTTGATCCAGTAAGTCCCCCTAAAGGAATATGTTTTAAAATCAGAATCTTGACACATACATAGGGATGAATAAGCAATAACAAGAGTTTTTAAAATTTTAAAATTCAGGAAATAACAACACATCGCAAGACAGGAAAATTGGACATAAACAGTGATCTACTTTATGATAGAATATTATCCAGCCAGTAAAAATATTTGGGAGGTAGATAGGACATTCACAAAAATATAAAAATTCTGAATAAGATGGTAAGTGATTTTTGTTCTATCCTTTTACCTTTTAAAATTCTCCAAGTTTTTTTTTTAAACATTTCATTTGTACTCCAAATAAATTCTATCATGTGTTTTAAAAGAGTATTTAAGAACATGGAGGATACTCAGGAGATAATTTAGATACAGACTATTATTCTAATGTTAGCAAAAAAAGAGAAAGTTTAAATGTACCCAGGCACATACATAAAAGGACTAGATGGAAAACCTGGAATTCTTAAGATATTACTTATTATTAGTGGATTTGAAATGATTTTTTGAAGGTGACTTTTATTATTTTAGTTCAAATATTTTTCAGATTTCATAACTTTTACTTATCTCCCCCCAAAATTATTGTCAAATGAAGGAAAATATATATAATTTTAAAAGAAGGAACTCAGTATGCCTCCCTAGGTTAGCCAGATTCCTTTTCCTTGGCTCTAGCTAAAGCCTCTATGGCAAACCTGAACTTCACCTTGGTTAAAGATCTGATTGTGTTAAATAAGATTCAATAAGTAATTGAAGTTATTCAAACTTGTCACAGAACAATGCATGAAACATAAATCCTATAATTTAGATTAGGTTTTAAAAATAAACAGATAAAAGGGATGCTGAGCAGTGGACTAATCTTTTATTTATTTATTTATTTATTTTTATTTATTTATTTATTTGTTTTTATTGGTTGTTCACAACATTACAAAGCTCTTGACATATCATATTTCATACATTAGATTGAAGTGGGTTATGAACCCCCAATTTTACCCCAAATGCAGATTGCAGAATCACGTCGGTTACACATCCACAATTTTACATAATGCCCTATTAGTAATTGTTGTATTCTGCTACCTTTCCTATCCCCTACTATCCCCCCTCCCCTCCCCTCCCATCTTCTCTCTCTACCCCATCTTTTATACCAAATAATAGATTGGGTCTAATAAGTACAGCATCAGGCAATCAAAATCAGGAAAAACACTGAAAAGGAAAATAGTATAGTTTCTATATAAAGTTTTAATAAATATCTGTAGAAAAGGCAATAATTTCAGATGTTCATGTAAGGAAACAAGATCCAGGTTGAAAGAACATAGGTTACCCTGTATTGGTGGGGTTTAATGCATAAGTTGGCTAATTTTCTTCTTTGTTGCTTTGTAAATTTTGTTACTTGATGTAAATAACAAATCTGTCAAATACCACAAATGACAAACACTATCCTCTTGGTTATCTTCTGTCTTTAGCATATGGTCATTTTATTTCAACAGATCACTTTCCACACAATTATCTTTAAACTTTCCCATAATGTACACTTGAAAAAGGGGCCTGGAATCCCACAAGTTACTTTCATCCTGAATACATTTTGGGGGGCAAACTGCATTAGTGAATAGGACTTTGCAACATTTATAAAGATCCAAATAACTGATGGTCATTGGAAACAAATGTGTTCCAAATGTCTGTGTCATAGAGCACAGGACCTCATGTCCAACCTCTTTGTCTTTCTTTCCTTTGATTTTGTTCATGTTTATGATATAATAATAATTACTTGAATATTCTGTGTGTGCGTGTGCATGCACACCTTCTCTTTAGAGAAATACTGTATTTGCAAGATCACCTTTATTTTAGCTTCCTATTCTTGCAGCAGGTTGAAGAGCAGCAAAAGGAAATGAGTGGAATTGACATAAGGAGGGGAGGATGGAAGAAATAAGCTTCTTAAGAACAGGCTGAAATGCTCAAAACTCATATATTTTTTCCATGTTTGTGTAAATATAACTGAAATCAAATATAAAACTTTGTAGCCAAACTCTGTTACAATTAGCTATGCTAATTATGCTGAAATAGGCGCTTACCATAAAGATAATTACTTAGAGTACTTTATTGAGACTGATGGGGCACTAGATAAGGTCATTTATTATCTCTGTTAAGTAATTTGGTCAAATTAATATATATGTATAGATGAAATCCAAACTCTAGGAAACATCTCAGATTGACATATCTAAATTGTTACTGGAAAAACACATGATTCCTCTTCCGAGAGAAGGAGTGTAAAAAATGTTTTTTTTTTTTTTTTTTTTTTTTTTTTTTTTTTTTTTAAATGTTTTTTTTTTTAGGTCAAATAAATCAATGTTTATGCCACTGATGAGTAGAGCCACTAGGAAATCATCACCTGCTTTAGGGATTAGAATGCTGCATTTGAGAACATAATTAAATGCATGAAAGTATTTATACATTAATTGCCACAAAATTTGGAAGTGATTCAGAAATGTGTTATGTATCACATTAATGTGTATATCACCCCAGTATATATAAAGCATATATTTATTGGTGCAAAATGTGTTCTGACTTCACAGAAGATGTACACCTAAGCAGTATTTGAAAAAATGACTAATGATAGAAATAATACTGACAAATACCTTTGCAATAGTGACTTCAAGTTCATAGATGGTGTAGTATCATGAATAGTTATGACACCTTGGTAAAGGTTTTTGTTAAGCTCACTACTTTCTGGCAATTTTTGCTGGACATTTTCCTTTTCTAACTATCTTGTTTTATTCAAAAGCTTGCACCAATTCAAATGATAACCCAAAGTGAGCATCACTCTTTTAGTGAGTCACAAAGCAAGGAGAACTCCAGCATGTTTTATGATTGTGATAATCAAGGTCATTTAGAAAGAAAGAGTATTAAAATTATGAAGAACTTAGAATCAAAATCAGGGGTGTATTTTATAAAACAATTAACCAATAATAAAACCAGACAAGAAAGTCATTGAAGACTTTATAAAAATCCTTCTGTCAATTGCCAAAAATTCCAAGTCTACCACTTAGACAATTTTTATTTCCCACCAATACAGACGTATTGTCCATGCCATGCAACTGAGAAACAGTAACATTATCCCAGTGTTCCTCCTTTCCTAACTACTATGTCAGTGTGGGGGTCTCATTCCTAGTTGTGGGGGATCAGAGGAGAGTCTATGAGAAATCTTTCTCCAGTTTTTAGAGGGAATACTTGCAATTTTTCTTCATTTAGAATGATGCTGGCCTTAGGTTTAGCATGTATACCTTTCACAGTGTTGAGGTATGTTCCTACTAACCCTAATTTTTCTAGACGTTTGAGCATAAATTGATGTTAAATTTTGGCAAATACTTTTTCTGTATCTATTGAGATAATAATATGATTCTTATATTTAAGTCTATTGATGTGATGAGTTAAATTTATTGATTTCTGTATATTGAACCAAACTTGCATCCCTGGAATGAACCCAGCTTGATCATGGTGTACTAAGTTTTAAATATATTTTTGTATGCAATTTGCTAGTATTTATTAAGAATTTTAGCATCTATGTGCATCAGAGATATTGGTCTCAAGGTTTCTTTCCTTGATATGTCTGGTTTTGTATCAGGGTGATACAAATTTTCTGAAAGGGCAAGTAGTAAATCCTAGGGCTCCCAAATGGCACTTTGTGGATTTATCTTGAGGCAAGTCTGGCATGTTATGTTGCTGTTTCTGGAAAGATTATTGGTAAGACAGATTGTATTATGGAAGCTACTTTTATTTCCTTTTCATTTTTCCAAGTAGGAAAATATTGCTCTCAACAAGGGCTCTTCTACTAATCCTTCCTAGTAAGCATTCTATTTCATATGCATATAAGAAATAGATATTTCCTATTTCACCTATATATATGTATAGATAAACTCAATTTGGGTGGAAAGCATACTTTGAAGAAAATCAGTTTATTTAACATTTAGCAAGGCAAGTGATGCTGGTGTGTCACCAAGGGATTTGAATAAATAGGATTATGTTTCCTTTTCAAAACAGCAGAGCACTGAACAAGAAATACTTCCTAGAAGCTGCACTCTTCCATTTAAAGAAAATCCAATTGTTCTGGCTAATTGTAAATTAGGAGATTATAGCCCAATTTCCCTCCTTCTATTCAATGTGGGATAGTCATACAGCTATAAGGAATTTACTTATCATAAAATTTTACTTACCATAAAATCTTCTCCTATAAATCCCCAAGGATCTACAAGAGCATTATGTTTCATCCTCTTTCCTCCCAGAGTTTTTCCTTCAAATTCTGCTGGGACTAGGAGAGCCCTGAGCAATCATCCAGCCCCCACACTGTAGAACTCTTCATCCTAGACTCTTGAATTTCAGAACACAGAGGAAGTTTAGGGAGAACAGAAATCAAACACCTACATTTGGCAGCTGACAAAGTGAAGTAGGTAGATGAAAACGTTTATCCACATCACACAGTGATCAAGAGCCAGAGTTCCACCTCATGAGAGAGCACTCTCAACTTCATGTCACCAGCCTCCATTTCTATCAATGTCGTTGACTAAATGCCCTGACCACTGGAAAGTGTATACAGAAATAAGCCAAGTTCTCCATGGTCACGTTCGGCTTCATATCTTCTGAGTTCCCAAGCAGAGATAGCAAAGGGCTGGTTGTCTTCTTCAAAGGAACAGAAGATTTTTTTTTATCATAGAATTTCAGAGAAGAGAGATCAAGAGGCCATTTTATCGACCCCTTACAACTGGACATTACCAAACAGAGAATAAGACATCTCTTCCTTGACTAAAGATTTCCAATAAAGACAAGAAATGCCCTAGTAAGTTAGGGCATCTGAGTGTTCAGGCTCATTTACTGATAAGCATGAGCAAAATGAAATCGCCCTATAAATCTAAGTAATGCTGTGTAGAATCATGGGTGTGTGAGGCTGGTATCAATTGTCTTACACAAATTCTAGCTGCTAAAGACCTACTAAATTTGCTTTTGTGCTTTTACTAAAAATATCTTTGAAATACCCAGAGCTTTCTAAGATTTTGTAAGATACAATCTTTCCCTTTTCTACATAGCCTCTTATCTATTAGTAATGAAAGCTGACAATCACAGTATTTAAGGAAAAGATAAAAAAATGCAAAGAGGGACAAGGAAGGCATCCTGATAAGGATCTGTAGAGGAAAGGAGGGCTTTGGGCATTAAAGTCTACAGTAAAGTGAAATGTATACCATGGCTATTCACTGGGTTCACTTATTTTTCCCTTGATGGATTTAAATACTTATTATTTATTTTTTTTTCAGATGTCCCTAAATTTGATGCTGGCTTGAACTTGCCATCTTTCTCTCTGTCTCTTATGTCTTTTGGTATTATAGTTGTGCATGGCCATGTCCCACCCACTCTCTTTATTATCATAGCAAAGTGAAAGGAAAACTTCCACGTGTTACCCTGGAGTTATCACTCAGCTACCCACTACACCATCCTCATTCACCCTTTTAATTCTGTGTGTGCTTCTCTCAGATAAAGTCTTTGCTATTAGCTACTGACACAATGGTGCCATTTGATTTTCATTTGTGATTTACTGCTCCTGAACTGAGCCACAGTTGACAAAATTAAAGCCATGAATTTTTTCCCTACTTAGACATTTGTGACTTCCATAAAGGACACTGGAATGTATAAGATGTAGGTTTCATGAATAATCCACATCAATAGAACTGCATGAAATCATTTGGAAACTTAAATTTAGATTTAATTGGTATTTTAGAGTTGATCCTCAGTGAATAGGAAACATTAAAAATAAACTCAAAACACCAAGCATTTTGGCATCATTCACTGTAGCATCACAATTCCCTTTATTCGAAAACAAACATTTTGCAATCAATAATTCTTCCTTTAAATTCAAGCATCAAAAAGAAAGTAGTCTCTTGATTGTTTAAGAAGGAAATGCACTTGCCCCCTGGTTAGCAGATTAGCAGTGTAAACAGCCCAGGGAGCTTTCCCAGTGGCTGTCCTTTTAAGAGGCCCAGCTTCCACTTTCCCATTCCCTCCAGGCAACAGGGGCCAATATCTTTGCCCATTAACAGCAGTTTTCCATATTGAGAAAGACATTATTGACCACAGTGGGATAGCTCAGGTCTTTTCCCTCACTTTCCCCACAGGAGTGAATTCAGTAGAATCTTTCAGTCAAGTCACTGACCATCTGACTCCTTAGATATTCTCAGCAGTACTCTTAGCAATCTGGAAATCTCTCCCTTAAAATTTCCTCTCTCTCTCTTTCCTCTTTCATACATAGTCAATGTTGAAATTCAACATTAGCTTTGAAGTGGAAGAAGTAAGAAATAGGTAGAAAAGAAACATAAAGGAAGGACCAGGGGATGTTAGAGGGATGAGGCGTTCCAGGAAACTGAGGCAGCATACAGATACTCCCCACCACCACTCTTCAAACCCTGATTCTTGAGATCAAGTCAGACTTTAGACGTTGCTCAGAGTTAACAGGCACGGTTTATTGAAGGGATAGTAAAAGGGAGAGAGTTGGGTCCTCTCTGGAAAGAGAGGGACAGCATGCCTCTCTCCTACACTCCAGATTATTGGGGATCCCATTAAAACTCACCTCTGTTTATGCCTCTGAATTTTTTTCTATCACATAAGCCAAGGATCCCACTGGTCCTCAGTGGAGTTTTACCTTCTCCCCAGGGAACTCCTCTGGACCCTTCTTCAGAAACACCTCTTCTCCCATGACAGCTTCAGACTAGTAAAAGAATAATCACTGTACAGGATTCAAAAAGTACAGAACCTATTCACAGAAAGTATTCACACATCCAAAACAAATGTGTCACTAATAATGAATAATGATAGCCATGTCTCTGAAGGAAGAACATGAAAATGCAGCATGGAAGTAAAAGTAAACCCCAGCCACACATGTCCTCAAGGAAATAAGCAAAAATCTTTGGTTGTTTTTGAATATTAGATGCTATTATTTTACTCGTTTTAAAATGTCACTTTATTATTATTTGAAAACATATATATATATTGCACCATATGCTCAAGTTTATTGTACAGCCACAAGTTACACAGGGGAAACTAAGCAGAACACTGTATCAGCTTTCACTAACTCACACCAATTTAGCCAATGAAAGATTTGAGGAGAAAACTCATTTTATGTCCCAACTAATGTGGGTGGTCACAAGAGAAGCTAAATAAAGATAATTACTTCCTGTGTTATTTAGGTAGCAAATTATTTTGATATATACAGCTTCTAAGTTACCTTAAGATATTTCCAAGTGTTTCAAAGCTGGTGAGGAAGACTTTATATTCATCCTGAAATAAATCATAGAATGGAGTGTTTAACTTCTTTGTACATCCACAGCAGAGACATTCTTTCACACTAACAGAAATACTATTAATCTTTGCTCTTTAGGCTTACTAAATTAATGATTGAAAAGTCAAGGCTCTTCGTCGCAGATTAAAATGCACACACACAGACAGCAGTGACAAAGATGAAGCACTTTTTTGCAAGCTGCTGCCAGCTTATATAGGAAAATGAAAGTCAGTTATCCTAAAACAGGAACCCCCTGGGACCAATCATAGTAATTGTTAGGTCATCATCTGAGGTGCATGGGATTCATGAGGGTCATGAGCTGTTCACAAGCCCAGATGGGTGAGCCAACTGAAAAATTTTTAAAACAATCTGTTATCCGCTCATTGGCAATTTGCCTGCCGCCATGTTACATTCATGGACCCATTATTAGAAAAACCCAGGGAATCCTCAGGGAAACTCCCAACAATGATGAATTTGATATTAGCTAGGTTTGGTTACATTGTTGTATTGCACTTGATAATAATGACAATGAAGATCAAAGTTTCAATACCTTTTTCAAGAAGTTCATTGAGATAGAGTTCATAAAAGGAAAAAAATTGAGTGAAAGCAAATACTAACACCAGCTGAAGAGTGAATTTCTATTCAAATTGTATTTTTATGAATGACAGCTCTTAGATAGAAAAACAGATGAGGGAAAAGTTGCTATAGCCAAACTTAGTGACTGCTTGGTGGTAGGCAACACTTGGCCCTAGGGTAAAAATATTTTTTTTTCTTAAAAGAATTTAAAATTATTGGTAATAAAATACTTATTGCATATGATTGAGATCTTTCAAGCTACTAATAAATTCTACCCCCAAACCAATTAATTTTAAAACTCACTAAAGCTAAATATAAGGTTTTGTCCATGTTCTAACTTGCATCTAAATGTGCTTCTACTTTGCAAATATATTCTCCAGTTCTGGTCATCACTTGTGCTTATATAACACAAGATATGGCAAGATAAATTTCCATTATTTTTTAAATACAGAAAAATAGACAATTATATTAAGGAAATATTTATCACTGCTTAATGAGAACAGCAGTTAAAAAAACTATTAAAGTCTCTATTTCTAGAGTACAACATGATTTAATTGAACAAAATAGGGATAATTAAAAGTCATCCCTAGGTCTTGAGGAACTGTGAATAAATCACACATTCTACCAGAAGATTCACCACCCTGCAGGCATACAAACCTACAACTTGCTGTCTATGCTGCTTTTATTAAAAAAGTAATTTCTGTTAAAAAACAAAAAAAACCACAAAACTCAAGAAAGCTTTAAAAGGTTTTCAATAAATTGAATACCTTATGAAAATACCTTTATGCAGTAATTCTGATAACTGAGACTGGTTTTACACATTATCTTGCTTAAACTGAGGTACCACCCATGGGAGTAGCATCATGCTACTGCTAAAAGTAAACTTGGGAGCTACCTGAAGAGTATTGATCCCATGCATTTCTCATGGGATGGGAATGGGAATTCAGGTTCCTGTCTGTAATGAAAATGATCTTGACCCTTTATTGCAACAATTTTAGAAATATAAGAAAAAAACATATTGGAGGAAAATAAATTCATAACTAAAGACTCCACTCTATCTAAGAACATACTATTAATAAGGTAATAGTCTTTCAATTAAAATGCTTTCTTTAAGTGAACTATAAATAATATCCAGATGAAAACAAAGTGCTTTGGAAATGATTTCCAACTCCATATGACTTTAACCATCATGATATTGAGCTGAAATTAAACTATTACACACACTAAAAGATATTTGTAAATACAGAATTCATTTTTATATAGGTTGGCTTAAAGGATTTCTTGTAGAACTTAAAAAAGTAAAGTAATAAATATATATTACTTAATACTTTAATAAATATATATGGATTAAATATAAGGAAAAATTAATCGCATGTACCCAATTTTCATGTTAAAATATTGTACCATTATCATTACAGGAAAATTTTCTCCCCAGAGCTGGGGACTGAACTCAAGGCCTCATGCATGCTAAGCACATGCTCAATCACTCAGCTAAACCTAAACACCCAGTTTCCAGGAAAGAATTCTGGTGGTATCATAAATTTTTTAAAAAAGTTCAACTATGTAATAGATATTCAAATCCAAATTCAGGTAATTGCAAAGCTTTCAGTGGCTTTAAAAGTAAACTGTAGTGTAGTGTGTATTAAATAAATACCTGTATAAAAAATGTGGATGCTAAGGTCCAAATTTAGATTTCTTTAAAAAAACAATGAACAGTAAAACCTCAAATACTAAATCAGAAATGGTAATTGTAATAGATACTATTTTATATAAAGTAGGAACTGAGGCCCTACCTGTCTTATGTACAATGAATAAAAACCATCATGTGAAATTTCATTATTTAAATATCCAAAACAGGGCAATGTATGTGTATTACGTGTCTGAATTTAGTTATAAAGAGAAGACCGACAAATATTGCTCTCAATTTTGTGGTTAGACGGAAGTCACTGGGTACATTCAGCAGAAGTCTTAGAATTTTATTCCTCATGAAGGGAATTTAAATCTGTAATCAAGTTTGTAATCCTAACAATCCAGGATGTAGTATAACTTAAAAATCACAGATAAGTTTCTGAGTTTCACTCACCATTTTCATGCAGTTGAAGCTGTTCTCTTTCTTGTTCTTCTTGAGGTGGTTGAACATGTTTTAAAAAGTCCATCCTGTACATTACAAAACCCAAAACAGCCAGCAACACAATCCTGCCAGAACTGCTAAAATGATCACCCACACAGTCATAGGCATGGGGCTGAATGCTCCAGGTGACATTAGTGGTAACTAATGTGGAATTGAAGATATCCTCAATTGCAAGGATTTTGTAAGGAAATTCTATGACATTAAATGAAGCAGATGACTTCAGAGAATATGAATGATTCTGGTATCTCTTATTTACAAAAGTCTCAGTCCATAGTAAAGACAGGATTGAACTCGTGCCTCTGTCTATTTGCCTAACTTAAGACAATCCTCAGGCACTGAGCAATTCCACAATCCAAAGTGTGAACATCTCTTTCACTGAAGGCAAGATCTTGCTTTGTGATGAGATGGTTCTGGTCACCTTGCCCAGCAATTGTATCATTCTTCTTAGTTGTTTGTAAAGATGAGATCTTGATTCTTAAAGGGTTGATCTCCATATCTGAAGTACAATTCATTGGCCCATCAATGTCATAATGAAGGATGTACAACAAAGTGTTGTTGTTATGTTTATAAGGCCACTGAAGATTTAGCATGGCTTTGCTGAATGAACTTGAACCATTGTTTCTCAGCTCCTAAATGTGCTGAACAACTGGTCTAACATCTTGTCTTCAGTCTTGGGTTTCTCCATGTGCTCCCAATTTGGAATAGGAAGAAAGACATGATCAGGACTTGAGACTCTTCTTATCTCAACAGCAGCTATAACAGCAAGGTCAACTCTGTAAGATACAACTGGGCTTACTTTATCAAAAAGATTAGAACTTTGAATTTGTAAATAAAATTTCACAATCTCTGTGATTGCTGGTGTGCACTTAATCAAAGACCAGCTAAGAGTTGAGTTCCAGCCTTCATTGGGTTTCCTAGGTCACATAGCACTTGGTGGGTTTGGCTTTCTGTCTTAAATGCACAAGAAAGTCTTGCTAATGCTTCACTGTTCCAGACAACCCTGATGAAATCAGCCTGTGGTGGCATGGAAATGCTGAGCTCAGCTTCATAGCCACCTTCTCCTTGATTCTGAGTTTAACAATCAATGTGAGAGGGTTGTCATCTCCAATATAGATCTTCTTTTGATCACTATGTACAGAAACTTCCAGTTTGGGTTTACAGACATTGGCTTCACCACAGTCAAGTACAAAATGAGCCTGTCCACTGATGTTGGCAGGGGTGAACTGGTTAAGGATGGGTCACAAGCCTGTGGCATCAGCAGCTGTTCTATAATCCAACTGATGCGCCATAAAAATAGTAATTGGAGTAAATTTGTCTCTAAATTCAGATTCATCTGCAGATATGCTATCAGCTCTTTCACACTGCATCTGCACCCTCTAGAAATTGTCATGTTCTTGGAGTGACCTGGGAACCTGCTATGGAGAAACAGTGCTTGCTGAATTGATCCTTTTTGCTTGAGTATATACAAAAGAAGCTGCATCTGGAAGTTTCCTTGGAAATGCTCCTTTGCCATCTGCCTTTAAGCAAAACCTGACATTAAAAAAGGAAACTTTGAGAGTTGTCCCAGGCAATGAGCAGGTTTTATTGTCTTGATTTTAAATGCTAGGGTATACTTGAAGGCCAGCATTTATGGTGATAACAGGTCTGGTCCTGTATAAGACAGCTCTACACAAAAAGCTCTTACAATGAAGTCTGGATATGCATTCTTGTCTCTGTGGCTTCCTTCATGGAATAGCCAAAGCTTGGCGGCATCCTCTGTGCAGCCCACTGCCCTTCAAGGATGAGATGGCACCGTGTTCAAGCCTGTTGATTTTCTATTGAAGATATAAACAATTCCTTTTTTATCTTCACCCCCATTTGGAGCAGTGATTGCAATATCATTGACGCCATCCTGGTCCAGATCTCCCAAAGGAGCTATGGCACTACCAAACTGTGCCAAGACCTCAAACCCATTCAGCTTTGTAGTATGGAATTCTCCTGAAGCTTTCTGAAGAGACACAGAGACCTACCCCACCATTTGGAGTTTGCCATCACAGCCTCAAAAAACATCTGCATAATCATCCCCATTAATGCCAGTGGCAGCTACAGAAAATCCGAAATATGCAGCCATCTGCTCACCAGTAAAATTGTGCAAGAAAGATATGTTTTTCCCATCACAAAAATAAACCACTCCCAGAGTCCTTGCTGCTTTTGGAACTCCTGAAACAAAAACATTTATGCCATTACAATTGAAATCTCCGACAGCCACTGAGTAACCCAACTAACTGTCATCAAAAATTGCTTGTGGAGTCTGAGTGGCTAACTGATTATTATACTTGATGCTATGAACATTGGGGTCATATTTAGATAAGATTTCTGCCACTTGATCCAAAATGAGCTGACATTGTTAATAAAAACTACCAGGGCCACCAAGAAGTACTCTTGTCAGCTTTAGTAAAATCAATGCTGAATCCTCCTTGAAAAAAATCCCTGTCCATCAGCATCAATATTTTTTGACTTGCATGGAGCATACTCAACAGTCTTAAGTCCATCTTGAAGAAAGAAAATTCCAACAGGCTCTCTCTCCTGTTTCAGCTCAGTCCTCCAGTGGTACAAGGGAGCACAGGCCAAAAATTTATCCTGTTTTGACCTCACAGATGCTCCAAACCACTGGCGGGATTTAAACTCTTATGGATCATCCTTGGCATAATCTCTATTGCCTGTTGCATCAAATTCAGTTGGTTGGCACTGGTGGCTAGAAGACCAGTCACATTTGAGGAGTTGCCTTCCTTCTACAACCCTGAGCTGGGTAGTGTTTGCTTAGGGAGCTTCCACCAGAAAAAAACATCCTGGAAGAAGGTGCTGGGCATGAAGAAATTCAGCGCTTAAGCCAAGTAACTTCCTTCTGGGCCAAGAGTACTCTGCAGAACTGTTCACATCTACAGAGACAGAAGCAGGAGGAGGCAGGGGCCAATGTGCACCGCCGCTGCACCTGAGAATCCATGGCCAAGTGCGCCCAGGATGCCAAGCCTGGAGCGGCTGCCCCTCCCGGGACACAGGGTGCCAGGGGCCCGCCGCTTGTGCACGCCCAAACTTGTGGGCTCTCTTCCCAGCTAGCCTGGGACAGCGCTGGGAGAGGCAGGAGGGCTGTTTCCTAGAGGCTGCCCTGGAAGGGAGGCGCAGGGTGCATGAGGTGGGGACAGCAGCGCGGGTGCCCCTCGCCTCTTCTGAGCTCGTTTCAATGCAACATCATGGGCTGGGGACTCTGAAATATATTTTAAAATATAACTTTTCATAAGTTTAATATGATCCTAGATTTGCAGATTCACTGACACTTAAGAGGGAAGATAAAGTAAATTCATGAATTTTAACCTGCTTCTCTACAGCTTTCTCACTTGTCAGTCATTAGTGGATGAAAGCCTTCTCTGAACACATTCTGACAACAAATCTTTTTTTTTTTTTTTTGACTGGTCATGTGTCTTTTAGAGTCAAACCTTGCACAACTTTTATTCATTCTCACTTACAAACACTAATATCCCGTCCATACTTTCTCTGTAATTCATTGGTTTTACTATGGCTTCAAGAATTGTTGCATCTTTTCTTTTCCTTTTCCTTTTTTTTGGGCAGTCTATATGGAGATCTGAAAAGAACATGTTAAGACATGATTTTATGCAATAGCTATCAAATATGTAAACTTCAGTATTCCAAGAGCTTGTGCACAACAAGGAAAGAAATTCAAGAAATATTTAATGAAATTAATGTATCGGCATTTCCCTCCTGGTCTTCTGTGTCCTGTGCTCATTAAAATGGAGAATATGGACTGTAGGGGCCATTGGTCTGCTTTAGGGTGATGTTTCTTGCATTTTCATGATCTAAAAGTAGAACTAAAGCATCTCAGCAATTTCAAGCTGGCACAAGTACATTGCTTTCAACCTGAAATGCATAATTAAACAGAAAGCTAGTTGTTGACAGCTAAACTTACTGTTCAATAAAGGCCCCACTGCAGTTCTAATGAATGCTGAAAAGTAGGGTGTCACAGTGATTTTTTTTTTTTTTAACAGAGAAGCTATATCCACGCAATTGACAAAGGCTCATTTTCAAGGCTGATGAAAGCTTAAGGGTAATAACAATTATCTCTGTTGTCAAGTACTTGTATCCAAGAGGGTATTTATAATCCTATGGAAATTCTATAATTTACTAAACCACTAAGCAGGTCCATGCTATTCGCCCTCCCCAGCCCCACAGGAAGCATCTTATCTAAACAGAGAATTGGAGTCAATGATGTAAATTAAGTAGTTCTCATAAGGAAGACAGGAGAAAAATGCTATAAAAGCATGCTTCCCAATTTCCAACAGAAATACCCAATAATTGGATAGGATAGCAAATTTCACAGCACAAATTAATCTCCTGGTTACAGAATGAGAAAGATACCCAAGCAGGATTATTGGCTTACAGTTAAGATGGGCTATTATGTCTACTCTTGCTAACAGCAATTTCACAAGAAAAATTAAAATAAATATGGGATACATTATGGATCAAAGCCAAGGAATGCCTTAAATATAGATTTCTTCAGGAATGTGCATGAATATTACCACATCTTTAAATGGTAATTTTAAGAGACTGTCTTCAAAATACATGGATGACTCATGATGTAATAATTGCCCTCTTTCCAGCACCTTCTACAAATTAGAATTCTTGGGAGATCCCATGTCCTAATCTGCCTCCCAATTACAAGAAGCTTTTTTTTTTTTTTTTTTTTCTGGTACTGGGAATTGAACCCCAGGGGCACTTAACTACTGAACCACATCCCCAGCCCTTTTAAAAATATTTTATTTAGAGACAGGGTATCACAAGTTGCTTAGGGTCTAAGTTGCTGAGGCTGGCTTTGAACTCCTGGTCCTTCTTTCTCAGCCTCCAGAGCCACTGGTATTACAGGCATGCACCACTGTGCTTGGCTCAAGAAGATGAAGTTCACCTTTTCACATTTGTAGTGCAGTGCTTACTCTGTCAAGTCTATGGTTGATCTGGACATGTTTCTTTTTTAGAAAAGTTAGAACAAGAAGAATGAAGTTATTCTTCAAATGACTTTGATGAAATTCAGTTTTTATACTTGAGTTAATAACTCTTTTATTTCTTCATTGTCTTCCTTCCCTCCTTTTCTCCTTTCTTCCTTCTTTCCTCCTTTCCTTTTTTCCTTCTGTGGTTAATCCATGAAACACTCCAGCTATGTCATTCTGATTGTACTAACAACTTGAAATCAAGTTTAAATTTCCATAAATTTGCCTTATTCCTTGAAAATAATTAGCATGAGTTTTATTTATTTAAAAATTTTAATCTTTATTTAACTTATTTATTTATATGTGGTGCTGAGGATCAAACCCAGGGCCTCGCTCATGCTAGGCGAGTGCTCTACCACTGAGCCACAACCCCAGCCCCTAGCATGAGTTTTAAAAATCTGTTTGCCAGATCTTTATAAACTTAATAAAATTGACAAGATCATTTTAGATCATTTTATATAATGTGCATACATAGCATTACTGTATGCTATTCACACATCCATTCTCTTTCTGTAACACCAAGTTTCTAGATGTTTCCCACTCATGAAAAAAAGCAGTTCATACTGAATTCATCTAATGTCAGTCCCTTTACAAAGTATGCACAAACACAAATATATACATGCACACACACAGAAGTTCTAGTTTTTAAATTCCACATTCCTTAAAAATTCATACATGTAAGACAAAGATTATGCTAAATATAATCTTTCTCTAGAGCATTTCCCCTTTGATAGGCAATGGAAAAGTAACAGAAAATATCACTCTTCTTGGAGCTGTGGGCTTCCTTAGACTTTCTAATTCTTCATGAATGCACAGTTATTTTTCTAAGGTGCTAGAATGTCCCCCGTGCAAACTTAACAGATAAGCGGATACTGAAATAGAGCTATAAATGTCTTACAGCTTTTCAATAATGGCAGCTGAGAGCTAGAAAGGATGACAACACAGGGTCTGTGGTGAGGGCTGAGTGCAGATGCTAGTAAGCTGGGGGCTAGCAGAGTGGAATGTCTCTCCAGACTGGCTGATAAAATCAGCATGGTGAAGCTACAGGAAAGCCATAGCCCTCTGCTATCCTAAGCCATGTGTGTGGTGCTGAGGACTTGACCATGAGGACAGCTGGCATGCTTCTATATTTGCACCCAAGCCTAAAATTTAACCATCATCAGCACATCATGTTAGTTTCAAGCCAAAGCATTTTGTGGGACCCTTCTCAGAATGATATAGCCTTCCAACTTACCACCTGGGATTTAAATAGTGTCCATAATCCCCGCATCCATGTCACATGCTGACTGCATGTGCATAAAACAGGAATAAGACAATCCTCCCTGTGTTTTGTTCTCTCAATTTCTTTCCCATTGACTTGTTATTTTGTGAGGACAGCAAAGAGTAGACTGAGGATTAGGGTAAGTGAGTTCTAGGCCCAGTTCTGCCTCTTCTTAACTGTGTGATCTTAGTAAGTCACTTGCTACTTTCCTGTGGACAGTTTCCTTATCTGTGACATTAGACATTTAATTAAATGTGAGATAGATACTTCTTCAAATTTCAGATTTTTCTTCTTTATTGGTAGTTTTCTCTTTTGTACCTGTGTCCATTTCTCCATTTTTATTTTATGAATTTTTAATCCTTCACCTCCGACCTTCAAAAGTTCCCTGTCCTGGGGAAATATGACCCCTCTATACTTGGAGCCTCTGTAGCTCCCAGCACATTGCATTTGGATCACTCTTCCTGTATAGTCAATTTCTTTCAACAAAAACTTTTTGTATCTTATTTATAATATGTTCCCAAGTTCTTGGCACTTAGCCATGCATTCAATGAATATCTTTGGAATACCTGACCTTCCTAGCCTTCTCTTGGAGAGCCCCTTTAGGCAAAGGCAGAGGTCAAGAGGAGTCTAAGTTTGTTTCAGGCTCACTCTGTTCACAAGGAGCCAGGCTAGTGTTCAGACTTAGACATCTGAGTTAGGAGTGTTCACAGGTGATTGTAATGACTAACCAGTTTGCATTTATTCACTTACAAATGTGGGCATTCACACACTATTATGTCAAGATCCAAGAAATATATTCCAAAGATAATAAAGTCCAAAATATGTTATCTCATAACAATTGAATAGTTTTCTATTACACTAGACTGTATATTTGGTCATGGAACAAGCCATATTTTCTTCAGCCCTCTATGGCTCCTTCTTTATCTCCTTCCTCTGCCCCAGTTCCTAATGAAGTTTGAGGAATCAAACCTGGTTCAATACATTTTTACCAAAAGTTAGTTTGAAGTTGAACAACATCAGATCCAATCTCCTTAAAAGTCATTTTTATTCTGTGTAGTTCTCTTTATATAAAAACATGCAGGTGCCCATTTTAGCCTATCTCACCTCATCAATATGCTCTTTTAGAGTGTGGATATCTTCTTTGCATACTTCACAGATTCACACCCAAAGCCCAATTTAGAAGCACTAAGTGGAGAGACTCACTGCTTTATTTTTTTACATTTCTCTTCTGAAGCCCCAGGAATGTTGGCACTTAAGACACCCTTTTTACACAAGGAACACAATAAAGCAGTCCAATAGCCTGAATCTGGGTAAAACAGGATGGCTTTGGGAAGAAGTGGAGTAAGAAGTTACATGGCCCAGCTGAAGAAACTAAAACTACAATGACAGCTTTTACTTAACAAGCCACTGCACATTGAAGCATGCCTCCACACTCATAAAAGTGTGAGCTCCTACCCAAGGCCTATATTTTGAGGTGGCTCTAATATATATATTTAAAATTCATGAGCTTGATCAAGTTTTAGCATACAAATTATTTCTTGGACATTACCAACTCATTCTGCTGTGCTGAAAGATTTGACATTGGAGCAAATTTTAACAGCAGTATTAAATTAAAAATATTAATATAAGGAATAATTCATAGTCTTAGAATCATAAAGGAAAACATTTTCTTGATGACTAATCTACAACTACCCAAGAATGAAAGAAAACATTATATGCTTGAAATCAGAGTTAATGATTACATTTAAGCATCATTTTGATATTATCATGAATACATCAATTTAAGAAAGGCCTGTAAAATTATGCTTTTTCATAGTCATTTATATCTTTGAGACCCCGAGTCAAGAATACAAGTACTTGCTGGGTGCAGTGACGCACACCTATAATCCTAGCAACTAGGGAGGCTGAGGCTGAAGAATAACAAATTCAAGGCCAGCCTCAGCAAATTAATGAGGCCCTAAGCAACTCAGTGAGACTGTGTCTCAAAATAAAAAAATAAAAAGGGCTCGGATGGGCTCAGTGATTAAGCACCCCTGGGTTCAACCCCCAATACAAAAAAAAAAAAAAAAAAAAAAAAAAAGAATATAAGTTACTTTTCTCAGAGGGAAAAGATTTTCCTGAAATGGTCATATTGGTACATTTTTTTTTTGGTGTTGGAACTTTTAAAAAAAATTTTTTTATTTGTTTTAATTAGTTACATATGACAGTACAATGACCTTGACATATCATACATTTGAATCAGATGGGATATAATTTCTCATTTTTCTATTACATTTCTTATATTTAGTTGAAAGTCTATTTGTTGTCTCAAATACCACCCCAACATATTTTGCTAAAAGGATATATTTTGAATTTTTTTCAAACAAGAAAAATACATGCAGATTTGGGTTTCAGAAACACACACTGGGAGAGTTTCTGCCCTGCTTTATAGTAAAAAAAAATAATGGATTTTTAGGCCCTTTGTCCAGAAAAAAATTTCATGCTTGAAAATGGCTGAAATAAAGCTGCTGGTCAGAAATAAATTTGAACCCCAAAGGTTTCTGAATTTACAAATCTTTAGAAACATTCACACAAAACATCACACCTGTGCTTCCGTTTATCAAGAGAGTGTATATAGTCACCCAAACTCTTACCACATAAATCCCACCTACTCTTCATTCTGCTGAAAACAGTTGCAGATGCTGGTGTATCACGAGGCTAGAGAGTAAAAGGAATAAGAGAAATAGGGTGCTCAAGTTTGGGGAAATAATTACTATAGAAGTCTTCTTGCTCAAAATACAGTGGAAATTACGCATTCCAGTACTAAAGGATACACTATTATCAGTCTAAAAGGCGGAAGAAGTAGTGAGGGTATAGTCATGTGTATATGGTCATCTTGCTTCTGCTTTGCTTTCAATCTCATAACTGCCTATTTATTAATGGTGTTATTCCATATGGCCCACGACCATGCCACTGAAAATGGAGTTTCATGAACTACTTAAAAAATAGTGTGCTGGGTGCAAAGGCACAAGCTTGTAATCCAGTGGCTTGAGAGGCTGAGGCAGGAGGATCACAAGTACAAAGACAGCCTCAGCAACTTAGAGAGGCCCTAAGCAACTTAGCAAGACCCTGTCTCAAAATAAAACAAAAAAGGGGCCAGGGATGTTGTCCAGTGGTTAAGCACCCTAGATTAAATCACTGGTAAATAATAATAACATAATTATAAAATTTTAAAAATAGTGTGGTGAATTAAAGCAACCATGAACTTAGAGTGGGAGGAGGAAAGGGGAGGGCAAAGGAAAGAAAGAACAGAGAGAAAAAAAGGAGGTAACCTCTGGAAGCAAATATCAGAGAATGCCTAATATATAAAACCTTTCTAATTTAACTTCCCAATAATCATGGGGCAAAGGGTAGAACAGGTCCTTCTTCTCACTAAAGCTTTATGCAAATAAAAATATTAGAGATGATTTGTTATGTTTTTATAGTATTCCTATGAGATGCATGATATAATGAAAAACTCAGACCATCAGAATATTAAATTATCTTGACTTAGAAAATACCAGCAAAACATTTCAATTTGAATTGTTATTGGTCAAGATAGATTGAAGCCAACATCCAGTACTGGTAATCACACTGAAAGTAATCTGACTTGTTTTATATTAAAAACTTTCTACATGGGAACTATCAAGAGGCCCATATAGTCAACCTAGAGTTAATGTATGTATTACAGAAAGGAAGAAAATTTTGCAGATGTTTACTTGCAAATACAGATATGAGAAAATAATGTGAGATCTTCCTACTATACGAATATTGTCATCATCATAATTCCACATGGCATTTTAATACATGTCTTCTCACCCTTTGAACTCACTCACATATCACTGTGGATGTATGACAATAATGATAACACATTGTACACCAGTTGCTAATTGCCAAAGCATTTTCACTTATCTTATGATGCTCATCATGGCACTTTGAGAACTATTTTCATCATTTTTCAGAAAAGTACATAGGATTTTAAGAACACATAACTAAATTACTCCTGATCATAAGCTAGTAAATGGGATTCAAACGAGATTTTCAATCCCAGAAATGTGCCCTTTCTATGATTTTGTAATACATGCAAACTTGATAAATTATTTTGAAATTGTGTTGTTGTTTTGCAAATGGATTTGTTTCAGGGATCAAACTGAAGTTGTTTGGCTTTACGACTTTTGAAAATGAATAACCAGGCCAGATATTATCATATAAAAAATTTTAAAATAATTATTACCTATGGTCCCGAACATCTCTTCAAAAGAGCATTTTATTAAGAGTTTTGAATAATAATAGTTCTCATTGGACTCCAAACACTTCAAAAGTAAAAGATTTATATTATAATAATGATTGACATAATACTTTGCCTACAGTAGACAATAAATACTATCAAAAAATTTTAAAGGATGCATTTTCACATATAAGCAATCGTAAGGTTTCCTAAAAAGTATTCATTCTCATCATAAAATTACATACAGAAATTAGGGATGTAAATTCATACAGATTCTCCTAAAATAGCTTTGTGAAGTTATGTGTATATATTTTGGTCTATCCATTTCAATTTAAATATTTAGCTTAAATAACTAAACTAAGATGTAGACCAAGATTTTTCTACTTTCCCCCAAATTTTTGACATTAATTATTTATCAATTAATAGAAATAGAATATAAATAAATAGAAAATCAATATCAAAACAAAAAGAAGTATTAGGATGCTTATTAAATAAATATACTGTAGTTTTTACAATGGAATATTATTCAGATAGCAAGATTTTATTTCAAAAAGCTTTACTTTTGTGTTCAAGACTTTTTATACAGACCTACCCAGAAAAAGGAAGATCAAAATGAAAACTGAATATACTAAAATGTAAAAGATGACAATTTCTTGTTGGTAAAACTACTTAAAATTTTCTTCTTATCTTTAAAACAATATTTTTAAAGAAACACTTAGGATATTTTAAAATCAGTATATTTTCTTGAAGAACGTGGTATTAGAAACTTTATCACTGAGCTACATCCTCAACTCTATTTATTATTTTTATTTTGAGACAGGGTCTTGTTAAGTTGCCAAGGCTGGCCTCAAACTTGTGGTCCTCCTGCCTCTGCCTCCAGAGTCACTGGGATTACATATGTGTGCCACCATGTCCTGCTAATATCACTATCTTAAAAAATGGTCAAAATTAATTTAGTTTTTACCATATATCAGGCATAGATATAACTTTTTTACACATATTATCTAATTTAGTTTTTATAAAAACCATTTAAAATTAAAAGTAAAAAAATGTAAATAAACCTGTTTAAGGCCATGCACTTGACAAAATAGAAGATCAGAGAGGCTAACATCTTTAAATATTTAAAGCACTATTATTTTATTTTCTGACACAGATTTGTCAACTGCTAGATATTTGAGTTGAATTAGAATGTGCATTTGAACTTGAGGAAAGAAGTTGACTGACGTTATCAACCTAAATGTATTCAAGAAGCAGCTACATAACCTAGATTTTAACACAATGAAACTTCTTGCATGGAGATATAATTCTACTTAATGCACATACATATTTGATATCTCTATCTAAAATCTATAAAAAATTCAGACAGGATCATGTTTATCTAGAGATTTCTTTGTGGAGGAGGGTATGGGGAATGAGAGAACATGTTGTGAATATCCAGGTTGCTCTTAATTATGAAAAATGATTATTATTTTCAGACAGCTCAGATGAGATTTCCACATATTTTTCACTAATTTCAAAAAATATTTAATTATGTACTAAAAAAAAAACACTGTCCTGAGGCACAGTGGCACATGTCTGTAATTCCAGTGGTTTGGGAGGCTGAGGCAGGAAGATCACAAGTTCAAAACCAGCCTCAGCAACTTAGAAAGGCCCTCGTTAATTTAGGGTGAGTGTAAGCAACTTTGTGAGACCCTGTCTCCAATTAAAAAAAAAAATCAATAAATGGGCTATAAATGTGGTTCAGTGGTTAAGCACCCCTCAGGGGATTTAATTCCTGTGTCAAAAGAGAGGAAAAAACAAGTTTTAATTAGTTTTAGAAAGTAACTGTGGGCAATAACCAGATAGAATGGGGATTTAAGCCCAGGCTTGTCTGGTTCCAAAAGTCTTTAACCCATATGTTATATACCAATGGTATCTCTGGGTGGCTGCAATATCTGCCACAGAGGGCATCCACTAGGGAACTGCTGAACACTGACTACAAGGGCTATCATTTGTGAATATCTACTGTTGACTCTTAGTCTATGTCAACATTGGGCAAGCAGCCCATTTAAGATGAACATATCAGAACCACTAATAGACTGATTGAAAAAAATATAGATATATTGATATAGATACATATATAAAGAAGAATTTACTTGATAAAGACCATCCAGAAAAAAATGTCTGTAGCTAGTAACTTAATGATAAAAGACTAAATGCTTCCTCCCAAAGATTGCATCAAAATTTAAAATAAAAAACTATAAGGCTTTTAGGAAAAAACATAGGAGAAAATATCTGGTACCTAGGACAAGGCAAAGACTTCTGCAATTTGGTAACTAAAGCAAGAATATAATCTGATAAACTGAACTTCATCAAAATTAATACCTACAAAAACAAAAACAAATAAAACCTTGTGCTGAAAATAAAAACAAGAGTAACAGCATGGGGGAAAATATTTGATAACCACATTTCTGACAAAGGAATAGTAACTAAATATATAAAGAACTCAAACTCAGCAGACAAAGATAGGGGTAGGAATACAATTAGAAATAGACAAAACACATGAACAGATATTTCAACAAAGAGGATTCACAAATGACAAATAAGCACACAAAAACATGTTCAACAAGATTAATAAACATAGGAAAAGACTCAACACCATTAGCTATGAAGTGAATTTTCATAGTGGTTTTATAGTTTGCATATTTTTTACCCAAAATGCTTAGAACATAGTATCCAAAGTTGCTTTGGTAGTGTACTGGGTTTCAGGTTTTGAAATGTTTGCATGTATATATATATTGAGATATATAGGGACAGGACTAAAGCCTAACTATGAAACTCATTTACATTTCATGTATACCTTATATACATAGTCTGAAGCCCAAAAGTGCAAAAAAACCAGATGTCCTTCAACAGATGGATAGTTAAATGAACTAAAGAATATTCACACCATTAACTACTACTGAATACTTAAATGAACCAATGTTGATAAATGCCACAATTTGGAGAGATTTTGAGGTAATTATACAAATAAAAAAGTTAAACCCAAAAGGTCAAACAATATATGATTCCATTTTCATAACATTCTTGAAATAAAATTAAAGAAATGGAAAATGGATGATTGTTAGGGTGAAATTCAAAGGAGAGAATGGAACAGGAGGAAGTGCGTTTGGCTATAAAGAGCAAGAAAGTTATTCTTATGATGTTATAAGTGTTCTATACTTGACTTATCAATGCTAATACCTGCTTGTGATGGTACATCACAGATTTATAAGAAGCTATCATTGGAGAAAACTAGAAAAGATATATAGAATATCTCTGTATTATTTCTTACTAGTACATGTGATCCTACAATTATCTCAAAATAAGTTTAATTGAAAAAGTATTTGTTGCATATATATCATATTTATACTTGCCCAAAATTTTCTTCAGTGTATACATACTGAAAAAGTATTTCATTAATTTCAATTTATATATTTCTACAGTCTAGGGAAAAAATGCTGATCACCAGAGACATCAAAAAGTAAATGGATTTCCCTCAGGGAAAAAAAAAAGAGTATTCTCTATAAAATTGTTAAAATAGAGTATATTTAAGGGAGCTACTTCATTGACCACAGATATAATGAGGCAATCTACAAGACAACATGCAGGAATTAAAGATAACGTATCAATTTTAGTGACTGTATACATAACTATGCAATAAATATTTTATATGCCCATAATAAAGAAATATTAGCCTATCAAAGTCATTTTCTAGAATATACTAGAATGCACACTGCTACATTTCACAATGATGAACAATTCTTTAATTCTCTTATACGTATTACTCATAAAATAGAATTCTAAACCTGAGTTAGTAGTTTTAAGAATTTTAAATGTGTAAATTACCTGCAAACAGAACACTGCCGCTGAGGCTGTAGAGCAGTGAACATAACAATCATAGAACAGTTTCGAGGTGGTGCCTTTATAAATTTTCGGAATTTATCACCATTCATTCGGAAGATTGAACGCCTAGAACTCCATTCCATCAGCTGTTCTACTTTTTCAGCCAAAAGATTCTGTAATTAAACACAGTAATTTAAATTTACACAGGGTTACAATTCTTCAGTTTAGAATATAAACAGATTACACTGAGAATATCTTTTATCATAAATTACTTTCTGTTCAGAGTCCTTCTCTTGGTGAATATATTGTTAACTGACCAGATTGCATAAAATATTTCATTTTACTTTTCCTAATGACTTCAAAAGACTATTTAAAAAAGATACTAAAAGTAAAACAATTCAATTTCTGCTTCCATAAAGATGCCATAGATATACATTTTCCTAATTCCCTACTAAACAGAGCTAAAAATTCTGTTAATTATGTATAAAACAAACATAAGAAGATTGTGAAAGGTAGAGAGAAGGCAGCTTGGCCTGAAGAATGAGGAGTTTCTTAGGTTCTTTTGGTCTCATAATTCCCAGACCAGATGTTAGAGAAGTCAACAATACTAAAATGTGAATGGATACAGACCAAAACACACACACACACACACACACACACACACATCCTCACGTAAAGCTTGCTCTGCTCTCTCTACCCAAACACAAGGAAAAGAGCAGCCTAGAAAGATAAAAATAATAACTCCTGTAATCCAGCCAAACACCACAAAAAATAAATTAATAACAATTGTGGTCTCTTTACCACCCTCACTAGCAAAGTCTAAAAGGGAAGCCTCCATTTGACTATAAATTTTTCTTCAAAATATTTGCATACAGTTGCATAGGAAAAATCTCAATAAACACAAAGCTAAAACTGCACAAAATACAGTACTGATTATATATGGTCAAAAACAAGAAAAATTAATCTACTGTGATAAAAGTCAGAATACTGAATAACATGGTCCTGGCAGAGAGGCTGGGAGTAATATAATTCTGTAGGTTGGGGTACTAATCACATCCTGTTCAGATGGGGTCAAAGGGAGGAGATAGCACTCTAGCTTCTATGGAGAAGGCTCTTGTCTTTTGATCATTCATTTTACCTGAGAAAGTCTAAGAAAGAATTCTACAGTATTGTATCTGTATAAGAAAAATTCTCTACCCTTGCAAAACCATGCAAATTCTAGTGATCAGGAGAAATGCTTAAATTGCACTGTTTAAGCATGCTCTACTACCGAATTCAGGAAAAATGCAATCTCTTTCTCTTCCCCTCTCAGTGAGGATGGTTCCTTCATGAATCATTTAGAAACTGGGCATGAATATAAGGAAAGAAAAGAAAAGACAGACATCTTAGTGCTATGTACCCACCCAAGCAAAGGAAAAAGACAAATCAAAAGGAATAGGAGGGCAAAGAGGAGGAAAAATAATCTGGCCAAAGAGCAGAGTACTCAAATTAGTAATTTTGTAGAAATGGAACATTCAGATAAGCATACAATGGCATACTAACTGCATGAAAAAGAAAAATTATGGCTAATTACTAGGGTGATTATTAAGTTTTTTAAATGACATACTTTTTTAAAGGCAAGGAGAGAAATTGATCCTAAAGTCAAAAGAAACTAATTACTTAGATTTAGTTATATTTAACTGTCAAAGAGTGTTAATTCTGCCTGTGAACATACTATATTTTCAAAGTAAAATAATCCTCTTAATAAAGTAAAATAAAGGTTATTTTAGAAGACATTGTTCTTTCTCATTAATATACCCCAAAATGAGAACTACATAAAAGAATTTTTACTAACTGTTCTTAGTTTTATATCTGAGGAAAAATGCAAGGGTAATTTCCATATTAAGGATAATTTACAGAAAACAGGTATATATGCAATAGGATTTGCTATTAAAAATATAAGTATTATATCACTGTTCTTTACTATAATTCAGCAAGCCAATATCATTAGGTAACTTCATATTTTAGTTTTGTTTTTTTTTTTTTTGGTATCAGGGAGTAAACCCTGGAGCACTTAACTACTGAGCCCCATCCCCAGCCCAAATTTCATATTTTAAATATATAGGAATTGTGACCACTGATGCAAAGACAGACTCTCCAGACTAGAAATTGAGCAGGGTCATCCATTAATAGAGGGAGAGGGAACTGATGTTAAGAAATAATCTAGTTCTGTAAAGGTAAAATTTCTAAGCTGTTTCTAAGCCGCAAAGCCTGAGTTAAAGTGTAAAAGACCGGGCATTGTAAAGTTTCCAAGCTGCAGGGCCTTAGTTAAAAAGTGAAGGACTAGGTATTGTTAAAATTCCTCTGCTACCCCCAGAACCTGTAATCCCTGTAGCTGTTAGGACAATACTGGAACTGCCCAGTAAATATTTCTACTGACTCCCTGGTTGTCTAATAACCTGGGATTCTGTGTAGTTTGTCACGTAGTTATTTAGGCCCTAAAACCAATCAGATTGAATGTGTACCCCGCTTAGGAGTGACCAATCACCCCTGCCCAGCCTGTTCCCGCCAATGAATGTACTAATCATGTCTCAGAGTTGTTGTTCAATTTTCCCGCGCCTCATGACGATTTGTACTGATGTATGCAAAGCCCCCCGCCCTCCCCAAAAAGTGTACTTAAGCTCTGCTTGACCTCTGCTCTGGGCTCTGGGCCGCTCTCCCTTCCGGAGTGAGCCTTGGGCCTCAGCACACTGAATTAGGATCCAATAAACTCCCTCCTGCCTTGTTGCATGAAGCCAGTCTCTTGTAGTCTCTTCCTCCGACGCTTCGCCGGACCCTTACAGTTCCTAAACTATTTTAGTATAGTTTTCTCATTAAACATACTCACACATACATCACTCTGAACTCCCATAATAATCTAACACACTCACACCATTCCGAATTCCTACAATAATCTACACATACCACTCTGAATTCCTACAATAATATGTTTAAAAAATACATAATTTCACCAATATGTGTCTATCAAAACATAAAATAACTATACTGGCTCAAAGATTTTACTCACAAGTTATCAAAGAAGCCAACCATAATTTCATGGGGGCTAGAAGAAACAATATCCTGAATTAGAGCTATCTCTTATGGCACAATAGTCAACATGAGCTTCATGTTGTCAATTACATTCCAAGGGATGGTGTGGAGCAGCCTGGGTGAAAGATGCAACAGTAATGATTTTACGTCCTGGAGGAAGAACTTAATAATTAGGAAACCCAAATCTTTTAAAAGGACTGCTAGTAAACATGCCAGACCACCTTGAAGGAAAAAATTATCTCCATTTTCCTGGGCAGGAAGCAAATCCACCCTCTAGCTAAGAAAGGCATTATCTCCATCTATCAAGGGTTTGCAAAACAATAGTCCAACAAAAAACATGTAAATGCTTGTACTCAAGAGAATCTGCAGAAACAGGAGAGATCCATGGAAAATTGTCTCCCAACAGTATTGAAGAGGATTTCTTTAGAACACATAATTTGAAAACATAACCTTAAAAAAAAACTAAGTCAAACACTAAATATAGGTTGTTCTGCTATGTATGCTTAATAAGAATATGGAAATATACACAAAATTTTTCAAAAACAACTAACCTTGAGTGGTAGAGGTAAGTAAATAATTTTGACTTTCATAATTGGCTTCTAAGGCAACACTGTATTTGTTTAAGAAAAGATTGCAAGCACTGTGCTCTAACTTTAGGGTACGTAATCATGTTTAATATCAAAAATCTGTGTACAATGTAACTTTTACACAATTATGTCTTGAAAATAAAAGAATGTCTTGAAAAGAATTATGCCTTGAAAAGAAGTCCAATTATATTGTTTTCCTATTACAGATAATCTAGAAAATATATATTTTTTAAAAATGTCCATCTGGGCTGGGGATGTGGCTCAAGTGGTAAAGTGCTTGCCTGGCATTCACAAGGCACTGGGTTCGATCCTCAGCACCACATCAAAATAAACGTGTGAAAAATAAATATTAAAAAAATTCTGAAAAATAAATATTAAAAAAATTCTCTCTGAAAAAAAGGTCCATCATCATGCACTGTCCAACAGATCCAATATTAACATTTTTGAATACTCAGTGCTGCCAAAAAACATTATTAGTGTGAGATTCCAATGCTATCTGTAATGTATTAATATATTACAATGCCCCTTATTCATTCCCATTTTTTTCTTTCTTGCGTACATGCATGTATACACCTCAATCTTAATAAGTGAAAATGGTATCTCAATGTTTTAATTAGCAGTATTTTCTGGCAAAACTGAACATTTTCCAAATTTCTTCATGTAGTCTCAATTATCCCATGTCTTCTATCATTAATTACTTACAAATATAATTAAAATCAACTTGTTCAAGAGAAATGATAAAAATACATGAAAACCTTTCCAGATTAACCAGAAAGAAAACAATAACAGGATAAATTTTTTTCTCTTTTAAATCTTCTTCTTTTTGCTTATAGGTGAAACAAGGAAAAACACAGAGTAAAATACATGAGAAAACTTTGTGTGTGTGTGTGTTAATGTTTATACATATAAGCAATATTTATAAATTTAAAATATATATGGCAAATTATAACTACAATGAGATATCAATATATACCTATTAGAATAGCCAGGGAAAATAGTCAAAATAAATAAATAGATTTAAAATACATATAATTATATGATTTGAATTATTTCTGTTTAAAAAGAAAAATTTCAGTTCTTTAAAACATAAAAAAAAAATCTATGTTCTAGCACCACAATGAATATCAAATAATTGTACATTAGGAAGTAAAATCTCATTCCAAATCTCTCTTATTATTCTCGTTGCCTATTCAAACAAGTTTTTCTCTTAATCTCACTATATATACACCAGATGAGAATATCACAGAAATTCACACAAAAATTTCCTGTGAATTTTAAGTATCTTCCAAAACATAGCATCTCAGGAAATGAAGTATTCTGTCTCATGAACTTGGAGGTATAACCATGACTATACAATTGTTCAAACTCAGAAATATACAAGACAAAAATAAATTTTATTGTACATAGGATCTTTTTTTTTTTTAAAAAAAGATTAACCAGAACTGGAGTGGGGTTTACCAAGATGAAATATAAGCCTTCACAAATGATTCTGACTGTATTGTACAGAGGCTGGTATTGTAGCTCAGTGGCAGAGCACTTGCCTATCCTCAGCACAACTTAAAAAATAAATAAAATAAAGGTATTGTGTCCATCCACAACTAAAAAAAATAATTAATTAAAAGAACTGTACACAGAAACATACTTAAAGCTATTTGGTTCCTTGCAGGGGTATGGATTTACATATCTATCATTCCATGAGTACAGAGTTGAACAAATAAGTAAATGCCAGATAAGGAGTGCCAGATTTATCACTATCAGAAAAGAATTTACAAATAAAGAAGGTGAAGATAAATCCTGCATTTTGGATAGGTGTTGGAAGAATCTATATCAATTGTGGCTTTTAAAATAGAAATATGAATATCTATATTTTACAAACAAATACAGAAATAAGTATCAACTTTCATGGGTAAACAAATTTGTATACATCTATTTCCTAGCTCATTTTGCTGACAGAGCTGAGGAACACTGGCACACGGACAGCACACCTAACATTAAGACCTTGGTTTCTAAACACCATTCTTCATTAAAAGGAACCAAGTGGATTAGACAAAATGGAATAAAGGGAATGGAGGGGGAAAGGAATAGGAAAGCCAGTGGAATGAATCTGACATAAGTTTCATATATATATGAGTACACCACAGTAAATCTCAACATCATGTACAACCACAAGACTGGGATCCTAATTAGAATGAAAGATGTACTCCATATTTGTATAAATACTGTCATATATAACTAAAAAGAGCAAATTTTTAAAAAGGAATTTGAGTTTTCTCCGAAGACATGGTTGATTAAAAGGCTGAAGCAGAGAAAACTGACAGAAGATTAGAATTTATGGTAGTTTCTTATGGTAACAGAAACTAAATAAGTGTTCAAAAAAGGCAAGTCAAAGGGGCTAAAAACCAGTATTAAAAAATCCCATTAAGGTAATCTTCCTCCCTTGGTCTCCCTCCCAACCCCATTTTGAGTCACCCCCTTTATATCAGAGAAGACATTCAGCAATTGTTTTTTTGGGGACTGGCTAACTTCACTTAGCATAATCTTCTCTAAAGCTATCCATTTTCTTGAAAATGCCATGATCTTATTCTTTTTTATTGCTGAGTAATATTCCATTGTGTATAAATGACATATTTTTTTTATCCATTCATCCACTGAAGGACATCTAGGTTGGCTCCAGAGCTTAGCTATTGTGAATTGTGCTGCTATAAACATTGATGTGGCTGTGTCCCTATAGTATGCTGTTTTTAGGTCCTTGGGTATAGTCCAAGAAGAGGAATAAGGTGTATTAAGAATTGTAATGCAATATTAATAATAATAATAATAGAACTCATGTATAATGGCATAATTTGGAGTGAACATACTTTACATACAGAGTTACGAAAAAATGGTGTTGTGAATGAATAATTATGATTGTAATGCATTCCACTATTGTCATGTATGTAAGAAATAAATAAACAAACAAATTAATTAAAAGAAAGAAAGTCGCTTTTTGTAGGCTTCTGTCCTGGATCTGGAGCCCAGGTGTCTGTGCTATGCAGAATCTGAAAACAAACCACAGGGAGAATGCTGAGAACCCTGAGAGCCAGGAAATGTACATATATGAAGACAGGAATTGATGTGAACATACTTTATATACAAACAGAGATGGTGTTTGCTCAATTTCTTCAGTTGGCCTTAAATTTTGAACTTCATGCCTTAGACTCCAGAATAGTAGATATTTCAGGAACTGTTAACATTTATGGATATAGCCATTGATTTTACTGAAGAGGAGTGGGAATGCCTTCAGCCTGCTCAGAAAAATTTATATAGAGATGTGATGCTAGGGAATTATAGAAACTTTGCCTTCCTGTCCATGACTCCTAATCATACCCAAGAATATTCACCAGAAAAGTACCTAAAACATATATTTCATGAAGTGATAAGTGCAAAATATAGAATTTGTGATCTTGACTATTTACCACAAAAGAAAATATGAAAACTACAATTGAGAGTGAACACCAGAAATCATATAAAAAATCAGGCCTTGTTCACGACCAGAGAAGTTATACTGGAGAGAAGCCCTACAAATATAAAAAATGTTGCAAAGCTTTTAGTAAAAAAAAAAAAAAAAAAAGGTCTTATGTACCAAAGAGGAACCCACAATGAAGAGAAACCCTTCAAATGTAAAGAATTTGCCGAAGCTTTTGGTTGTAAATCATACCTTCTTTGCCACAGGAGAAATCACAGTGGAGAGAAGCCCTACAAATGTAAAGATTGTGGCAAAGCTTTTGGTCAAAATTCACACCTTATTTGCCACAGGAGAACTCACACTGGAGAGAAGCCCTACAAATGTAAAGATTGTGGCAAAGCTTTTGGTCAAAAATCAACCCTTATTTGCCACAGGAGAACTCACACTGGAGAGAAGCCCTACAAATGTAAAGATTGTGGCAAAGCTTTTGGTCAAAAATCAACCCTTATTTGTCACAGCAGAACTCACACTGGAGAGAAGCCCTACAAATGTAAAGATTGTGGCAAAGCTTTTGGTCGAAAATCATCCCTTATTTGCCACAGCAAAATTCACACTGGAGAAAAGCCCTACAAATGTAAAGATTGTGGCAAAGCTTTTGGTCAAAAATCAAACCTTATCCACTACCTTATCCAAATAATCAGTCTTAACAATACCAGTGGTAAGACCTATCAACCTCATGCACTCTCCACATGATCTACTAGTAAGAACAGATTACCTGGGTAGAGTTCTTTCCCAAAATGTATAACTTCAATCTAATCACAAGAAAATATTAAAGAAACCCAAATGCAGTGACATTATATAAAATAACTGATGAATCTTCTTTGAAGGAGCCAAATTCCTGGAAAAGGAGAAAGTAAACACTGAGGAACTGTCATAGATTAGAGAAGACTAAGATTACATGGCAACTATTGCAATGTGGTACCCTCGCTTGGGTCCTTGAACAGGAGAATTATATTAGTGGAAAACTAGTAAAACTGAAATGTGGACTAAATGTTAGTTAATAATGAACTAATGTTGGTTATTATATTTTTTACTTTATTTTCTCCAAAAATTTTATTGATGCATTATATTTTATAAAATGGTGAGATTTACTGTTACATATTAGTACATATACACAATACTTATTTTTAACTACTATGCATATTCTTAAGCTTGGGAAAAGTTCAATAAAAGGCAGCTAGGTGCTCTGTAACACTTTTCTGAGTCTAAAATTATTTCATAATGTAAAAGGAAGGCATGCAATATAAAACCACATTATTTGCATAGATATTTTAATATGCAAAAACTTGACTACTGGTTTTTCTGTGTTGGGATGAAAACTTCTGTGCTACAAATTCAGATTGAGTATTATAGTTTAGTGTTGCTTTAAAATAGAAAATTTTAAAACTATAGAATTACTTTGAAATTTCCCAAATAGTATGAAGATTAGAAAAAAAGAAATCCATCAGGAAAAATTCTGACTTCAACAGATCTTGATAGACTTTTTGGGAAATCATCAGAATGATTCTTAATGCATGCTCTGAAATAATGGAAGCACAGTTCCAAGAGTGTGTATTTACATGAGAAGTAATCAGCAATTACCTAACTTAAAAAATAATAATTACTGTGTACCAGTCATAGAATGAGAACCTAAGTCCAAGAGTAAATACGGCTTAGTCCCTACCCTCAATGATTTTATATTTCTCAAAATTTAATAGTGATTAAGTTCTCAAATTTTAAGAGATACACCTCTTTAGAGGGTACACTGATTTTAAAGCCCCAACTTCCCTAAAAGGTATAAAAGGTTGAGGAAACAGAACACAAAAACGAAGAAAAAAGATACCAGACATCCTGAAGACCAAGATAACAATTAGAGCCTGCCTTGTCTGAAAACTTTTAGTAGCTGCAAGCTGATACAATAAAAGCTACCTGACATATAATATCAAGATCACCACCTGGTCCTAACCTCTGTTCCCTCATCCTCCACCTATACCACTTCTCGTAGTGTGTAATGGATTGGGAGTTGAAATCAGAATTTTTCTTAATCAGTCCCTTGAATAACTATCATAAAGTTAGAGTTGAGAAGCTATAGCTTTAATGGATCTCAAAATAAAAAAAAGGCATCATTTTTACTGACCGAGCTTAGTACTACCTACACAAAGAAAATGTCCACCTCACTTCTCTACTAATACTATTCCCAATGTAAATATATTGTTGGCCTAAATGACTCAAACTGAAATATCATACATTCAAAGATCCTTTCATAAAATGCCTTACAGACAGGCTGTCATTCCCTCCTCTACAGAAATCTCCATTGGGCCACCTACCACACTGTGTCATAATTTAACTGTATGGCTGCAAGAGTGACCTTTTGTCTTCTTTGTAGTTCTAGATTTTTTTTAAGTCCATAGGACATAATGGATATCAAAGTAGTGTGTGACTAAATTAGGAGTTCCACTCTCCTTAAATTTTCTTAGAAACTGGGGTCTGGGAATGTAGCTCAGTAATAGAGTGTGTGCTTAGCATGCAGCAAGGTCCTGGGTTTGATTCCCAGCACAACCAACAAAAGAAAGAGAAAGAATGAAATCTTAGAAGTACAAGTTCCAGGAGTATTTCTAAATCCTACCTACAACAACAATATAAACATAGAGGAGGGTAAAACATTTCTTCAATTGAGGTTGGCAGTTTTAAGACACGAGATTTTTTTATTTATTAAGTAAAATTGATATTCTAAATATATATAATATGAAAATTTCTAGGAGTAAATACTATATAAAAATATATCACTATTTATAAACTTCTGAAATATAAATTAGTCACTAGTAAAAAAGTGAAAAAGAATAAGACCTGTACTTTTTTGGAGTATTAATTTATTCCTATACTATAGATTATCTATTTTTATTTCACTTTCTACCCAGAAAGAGAATAATAATCAGTGTCTATACATCTTGCCTCAAGATCTTTTCCCTGTTTTAAAGCTGCAGTCCATTAGTCTGATGTATCTTTGACTAAACACTTTTGAATTGTCTCAAATGGTTCATACTAGAAATATACAATGAAATAGTAGGAGTACAACTATGTTAACTACATAAATGTCCTTTTTAAACAAAGGGACAAATAAAACCTACCTAAGTCAAATTAAATTTTTTCCCTTACTATTTCACTAATGTCAACATATTGTTACTGATAGACAATGACAATTCTATATTTTCAATGCACATGAGGACCAACCTGAAAGTGGCAATTCTAATCCAAGGAACTTGTTTCATGTATAAACTGTTACATACCACATATTAATTTACAAATTATTTTCCCATGACCCAAGCAATTTACAAATTTGTAAAAGCATGATTTTAACAAAATCTGATAAAAACCTAAACATCTGTTGAATGGGTAGACAAAATATTGTATACCACACAATGGAAGACTGTTGGGAATTTAAAAAACAAAAACAATTCAGATAAATTCTACGCAACATGGATAAACTTTAAACAAATTATGCTCACTGAAAGAAGCCAGATACAAGAGACCACAGACTATATAATTCCATTCATAGGAATTCTCTAGAAAGGCAAATTTATAGACAAAAAATAAAGTTATTGGTTGGGTCTGGGGAAATGAGGGATAGGGATTAACTGTAAATGGGTATGAGTATCTTCTTAAAGCTATAAAATGTTACAAAGTTATTTTCTGGTAATGGTTGCACCACTCACTGTTACTGAAAAAATCACTGAGTTTTGTACACTTAAATGGGTGAGTTTTATTTTATAAAAAATACAGCTTTCAAAGGTGTATTAAGAATTGTAATGCAAAAATAAATAAATAAAATAAGATTTTTAAAAAAGTGTTCATTCCACCAATATGTATTGAGTACCCATTGTATTAAAATGATTATATGTAAAGTAAAAACAACACAAAAAGTTGTTTTAAAAATATTGAAATGTCAGAGAGCAGAGAGGCTAGGGGGGCATAAGTGAGCCCAATCCAATGCTAAGCATCCACATCTCAATCTAGATTAGTTGTTCTATGCTTGTCCTCACAGAGTGTTTCCATGAAGTGATAAAAACATACAAATCTTAATGAAAATGTGTTGTGAGAGAATAAACAGTAAATGATTAGTTCCCCCAGAAAACATAATTTTCTTACTATGTAATCTGAGGATTTTCAAAGTCTTATGGGGTGGAAAAAGAATCTTCTCATACCCTTCACAATTCTTATCTGGGACTCCATGTAACAAGATAATAGCAGAAAAACAAACAAATTTAAAAACATGTATACATTAGAGCAAAACAACTCAGAGGAATGAGTTTATCTTTACAGTAGGTCCTAAAGGTGTAATATAAAATTCTCTTTGGGGTGTCCCTTGTGGCATACTGGAGAGAATAATGATGAATTTCACCCCCCTATTCCAAGTGAAGAATGAAACAAGTGAAGAAAAAATCATGCCGAAGGAAAGCTTGTGTAGTTAAGGGAACATAGAACCATCCATGAGATGGATGTTAAAAAACAGCATAAATGTCACATGCACTAATTTAAAAAAAAAAAAAAGGACAAAAGATTTGATGGCAAGTCCAAAATAATGATTACATTTATATACAATGTGACTTAACCAAATTATCTTTCTGAATGTTTTTCTCAACTATTTAAAATCCAAATAATTTCTCACAAAGATACTGGTTAGTACTAATGAGTTAATATATGGAGAACTCTTAACATAGCATCTTAGAAATGATAAAAACAACCAAATTTTCGTCCCTTTCTCTTCAGATCAAACTTTGTTAGCAACACTTAATAAGGAAAGTGTTAAGGGAACATTTACAGTGGGAAGTTTTTTTTTTTTTAAATATCGTACTAATACTTCAGTCTCAGAATTACCAAATATTATCTAACTACTAACCACAATTCAAACATTGTACTGAATTTATTAACAAAATTGTGAAATACCTGTTATGTAACAAGAAGCACTGTGCTAAATTTTTGGAAAATGAGGGATCGTAAGATAGTTGCTACTCTCAAGGTATTACGGCAAATAAGTTCTAGCACTAAAAGAAGATATACTGCTTATATTAACTGGGTGATAGCTATAGCCTTGCTCTTAAGTAAATGGATTAGCACTAACTCAGGAAAGGATGGTAAAGATGTCATTTCTGTGAATGATAATTGATTGATAATAGCCACTTTTAATTCAAAGTAAAATTTTGAAATCCACTCTGATCTGTCAATGAAGAGTGTGTAAAAAATTGGCTTTGTCCACTACTGGCACAGGAGGAAAAACAGGCAAACAAGTGATATAAAGCTATCACATCAGAAATGAATAAAGAAGTATGTAACTTAGAATCTTCAAGGAAGAAGAAGAAACCCCATGCTTGTTACCTCATAAGGACGAAAAACTAGCAGGTCCCATATACAAGCAAAGTTAATAGTCAGTCATATTAACTACAGATGCTATTTTAGTCATCTTTTTCATGTCTATGACCAAAAAGACCTGAAAAGAACAATTAGAGAAGGAAAAGTTCCTTCGGTAGCTCATGGTTTCAGTGGTCTCAGTCCATAAACAAGGTCTGATATGAGGCAGGACAACATGGCAGAAGTGTGTGGCAGAGGAAAGCAAAAGGGAACACAGCACCAAAAAGCAGAGAGAGAGACTCTACTCACCAAGGGCAAAATATATACCCCCAAAGGCACAACTTCAATGACCCACCTCCTACAGCCAGACCCCACAGCTGCCTACAGTTAGCATCCATTTAAATCTCTATCCAGGATTAATGCACTGATTAGGTTAAGCCTGTCATAACCCAATCATTCCAACTCTAAACCTTCTTGCATTGTCTCACACATGACCTTTTGGAGTACACCTAATATTTAAGCCATACCAGATGCCCACTCCTCTTTCGAATCTCTTATATTTTTTTCTTAAAACTTTTAATGAAAATAGACCCTTAGAGCATTTCAGCTTAAGTCTCCAACATATGACATCACTCCATCTGTTTCTCAATTTGTTCTTTAGTAATGAAATCCATTCACACCAAACATACAATAAATTGTACATCAAATAAGGTGAAATAAAATGCCTCATTTCAAAGTGAAGCTTAAATAGGAAAAGATCTCAGTAATCCTCATATTTTTACACTATGTTTCACTGACTGCACATGTTAAACCTAGGTATCTTTTAATAATAAGACACACCAAAGTTGCAAAGAGCAAACCATGGTATCCCTGTAGGAAATGCAATCTACACTCCATCAAAATCACAACTATGGTGGCTGGGGCGTGGCTCAGAGGCAGAACTCTTGCTTACCATGTTCACAAGCACTGAGTTTGATCCTTAGCACCACATAATAAATAAAATAAAGGCATTCTGCCCATCCACAAATACAAAACAATTGCTTAAAAATCACAACCATCAATACATTCAAAAGTAAAAAGAAATTCAAAATACATTAAATAAATCATATGGGAAGTTCTTTAATGTATGTAATATCTAAAAGAGGGTAATATTTCAAAATTTTAAAAAATCCTGGAAAATGCCAGACCAATTCCACCTCACAGATTATTCTAAAAATCCTAAAGATCTTCTGTCTGTCTAAATAGGTAAAAAAGGAGTTTGGCTAGGGCACAGTAGTATCCACAAGTTTATATGACAGCATAGTCTTTAATATATATAAGTTTTCAAGTCAAACATAACAAAGACGATAACTAAATTGGGATCTAAATGAGAAAAGAAAAAAATATTTGAAAAAATATGTATTCAGACAGTGACTTTTTTATTTTTAGAAAAACTTTCAATTGATAATCGATAATATTTAATTGAACAAAATTTTTCTAGATACCCAGTAAGGATATTTCTAGTAATATGCTCAATTGTAGCTTTATCAACCTGAACTCCCTTCAGAAATCTTCCCTTGGGGAAGATCCACATGTTGGCTATCATTGTAAACTTCAAAGAATCCTGAACATAGGTAGCTCCTAACAAGCCCTCAAACTTTTCTATATATATGCCCAAAAATAGATAACTTCTAAAAGTTTTAAGCTATAATCTAGAAAAAAGGAACTTAATATTCTAATCAAATATAATTTTTAAATGGATTTCTACTTCAATTTGTCATGGTCTCTGTCTTTAAAAAAAACTTGTTTCCAAATTTGCATACATATTGCATTTATCAATATAACTGACCAAATTTTTATTGGTTCTTTTAAGTTACACATGACAGAATTCATTTTGACATAATTGTACAAACATGGAATATACCTTGTTCTAATTCAAACCCAATACCTTTCCTCCCCTTCCCCTTCCCCTCTCCCTGTATCCTGCTCCCTTTCCTGTAATAATCTTTCTGCTATTTACCCATAGTTTTTTAATTGATTTCTTGTGGATAGACACAATGATAAGATTCACTCTGGTATATTAATATATGTATTTAGGAAAGTTATGTCAGATTCATTCAACTGTCTTTCCTTTTTCTATCCTTCCCCCTTTTCCTTCATTACCCTTTATCCCCTCCTACTAAACTTTTATTCTTCCCCCCACCCCCATTGTGGGTTATCTTCTACATATCAGAGAAAATATTCAACCTTTGTCTTTTTTGGATTGGCTTATTTCATTTAGCATGATAGTCTCCAGATCCATACATTTACTGGGAAATGTCATAAGGTTATTCTTCTTTATGGCTGAATAATACTCCACTGTATATATAAACCACATTTTCTTTATCCATTCATCTGTTGAAGGGCAGCTAGGCTGACTCCAAAGCTTGTCTATTGTGAATTGAACTGTTATAAACCATGATATGGCTGCATCACTGTAGTATGCTGATTTTAAATTCTGTGGATATACACTGAGGAGTGGGATTACTGGGTCAAATGGTGGTTCCATTGCAAGTTTTCTGAGGAATCTCCATACTGCTTTCCAGAGAGGTTGCACAAGTTTGAAGTCCCACCAACAGTGTATGAGTTACCCTTTATCCCAACATCCTTGCCAACATTTATAATTACTTATATTCCTGATAATTTTCAGACTGGGATGAGATGAAATCTCACTGTAGTCTTCATTTCCATTCCTCTAATTGCTAGTATCCATTGACTATTTCTTTTTTTGAGAAGTGTCTGTTTAGTTCCGTTGCCCATTTATTGACTGGGTTATTTGGGTTTTTTAGTGTTTTCTGAGTTCTTTGTATAACCTGAATATGAAAGCCCAAGGTGCAGGTGGCAAAGATTTTCTTCCATTCTGTAAACTCTCTCTTCAAGCTCAATTGTTTCTTCTGCTATGAAGAAGGTTTTTATTTGATGCCATCCCATTTATTGAGTCTTGATTTTTTTATTGTACTTTAGGAGTGTTATTAAAGAAGTGGTTCCTGTGTTGACATGTTGGAATGTTGGCTCTGCATTTCTTATAGTAACTGCAGGGTATCTGGCCTAATTAAGTGGTCTTTGATCCACTTTGAATTGACTGTTTTTAATTTTTTAAAATTTTCTCTTTTTAGTCATACATGACAGTAGAGTTTTATTCAGGGTGAGCAACAGAGATAAAATTTCATTCTTCTACATATGGCTTCCAGTTTCCCAACACCATTTGTTAAAAAAGGTTATCTTTTCTCCAATGTATGGCACCTTTCACTAGTATGACACATATGAATTTATGTGGGTTTGTCTCTGTTTTCTATTCTAGTCCATTGGTCTTCATGTCTTTTTTTTTGAGCCAAGGCCTTGCTGTTTTTGTTACTGAAGCTCTGTAGGATAACTTAAGGTCTGAGATTATGATGCCTCCTCCTCCACTTCTCTCATTAGGATTTACTTTGGCTATTCTGGGCCTCTTATTTTTCCAAATGAATTTCATTAATGTTTTGTATTTTACACTAGTGGTAATAACAAGATTAGACTAATGAATATACAGAATTACATGAATTTAAGTATACCTTTCATACCCAAAATGCAAGTCCCCACACAAAAATGATACAAATACATTAAATTGATAATTGTTGATTTACTAAACATACCTTTCTTAACATGCCCAAATAATATAATTCAAGAGAAAAAAAATCTAAATATAGTTAAGAGAGAAATGTCAAAAAATACAAATAATAGGAAATAAAGGCTACATTAGGCCAGGCACAGTGAACCATACCTATAATCCCATCATCTCAAGAGGCTGAGGCAGGAGAATCACAAGTTCAAGGCCAGCCTCAGCAATTTAGTGAGGCTCTAAGCAACTTAATGAAACCCTATCTCTAAAAAGGGTGGGATGTGGCTCAGTGGTTAAGCACCCAGGGGTTGAATCCCTGGTACCCCCCCCCCCCCAAATATAAATATATATTAATAGTGAAGAGATTATATTAGTACAGTGAAATATTACAGACTATGATGACACATGTGGTCTGTGGCTAGTAAAAATTCTATCAGGAAGTGGAAATACAGAAGGTAATATGTTTATACTAATTACAACTACTATATATATATATATATATACACACACACACACACACACACACACATATATATGCGTAGTAAAGATAGCTCATAAAGTCATAGTTGAAATAGGCTCCTAAGTATTGGGAGCTATTCTATTTTATTTTTACTACAAAGTAAAAAGGTCTTTAAAAAAATATGTGGGTTGTCCTGTGACTATTCTTCTCTCTCAAAATGCTGAAGTACAATACCCTCCTGTAAAAAGACAGCATCATTGTTGAAGACCATATTTTCTCTGAAGGTTCAAAATATGAAGTCATTTCTATTAGGGATAGTCATAAAATGGGATAAATGAGAAGCTTATTTTTATTCTACTACAGCTTTAGCTTCTGTCACTTTTTTTTCTTAACCCTTCTGTTGAACAGTCATCATTGTATAAATAAATATCCCATTTAAAAAGCAGGTACCAAATACAAAAAACCACAGCAGCTGTTAAGAGCAATGAAGAAATTTTACTTGCAGCTGTATACAGCCATCTGGTCTTACTCTCTTGGGAAGCCAGATCCAGACATGATGACCATCACTAGTGTAAATGAGTACAGCATGTAACATATTATAATAATATATTGTATCATAAAATGATCTGTGCTGCTCCAAAAGTCAAAGTATGCAACTCTGCATTGTAAATGGCAACATACATGCTACAGCTAAAAAAAGCTTTACTACAAGAATATGGAAAAACAAAAATAATAATGATTCATAAATTCAGAAACTGAGAGATACTTTTTCAGTGAGCTTATTCTTGTCACATAGTCAATAAAGTCTATAATGGTTATTAAGAGCAAGAAAATTAAATAGAATCCAACACGAAACAAGGCAAAAGCAAAGCTTTAAACATACTTAAAAAGTTTCCCAATGCTTTTTTCATCAACTTGATTGATTTTTATCTACCAAAATTATTTCAAAATGGCAAGGGAGCAAGTCTAGTTTTTTCAGTAGATCAAAAGATTTGCTTTGGATATTTTGTACAAAAGATATACAACCAAAAAGTATCAAACTACCTACTAATTGTCATCTGTACTGCTCCCAAAAGCAGTAAAATGTCCAAAGGAATGTCTTACATGGTACTTAGTGTGGAATATATCATATTAGAGACAATATTCTAATCACATGGCCCAGGACAGACTCAAATACCTGACTACCATTCCATATATCACTTCAGCATAAATAACCATTTCATCTTGAAATGTATTATTTATAACAAGTACAAAACCAATGTAAGGCAAAAGTTAATAAATTCTGTACACATTGGACCATTATGGAGAGAAAAACTACTTGAGGTTAAAATCTAACCAAGAAATAAATGTATTCAGGAAAGGAAAAACTATGGATGGAATTCCATGAAGAGGTGAATCAAAATAAATAACTCACAAAATAAGCTCTGGAGTAGAATACTAAATGTTAAGTAAGTATAATGCTTCTTGAATACAAATACATTAAAATATAAAACCACCAACTCTAGTAATTAATATTATAGACAATCTTGGTTTGTCTTGGAAGCCCCAAACTACAAACTGCACTTGGAATCCCTACCTAGCTATTAATAATAGCACCTCCTCTTACTCTCTCAAAAATATCCCAGTTTGAGTAAGTTATATGGTCACTTTGGATATGATACATTAGTTTCCAAATTTATAGCAATTTATAAAATATTTAGAGGTGGAGATGGAAACTAGGGCATTAATAGTTATTCTATAACAGTAGTTTTTTAAAAAGTTGACTATTTTAAGATATTTAGTAGTTTCTATCACTAAATTATAAATTCCTGAAAGCTCAGAACTATGACTTTGTTCTTCACTGAATCTCTAATGACCAGATAGTTCCTGAACTAACTAAGTAATTCAACAATTTACTAACAATGCATATTTCTTTGGATTGGACAACCTCCCCTAATCCCTTGTGGCAAAACACTTGGTATTGTGATCAGAGACAGGAGCCAGGATGAAAGCAGATCATTAAAACTTGGAAGTAGTCTTTACATACAATACAATATTTAGTGGTAATATTCAGTAGGTAAAATATTATAAAATCATACATTATTTAATAAATAAATATGCTCTATCCTAAATACCAGTGAAAATGTTTAAAAACATATCATGGGACACAATATGTACATACACTGATGAAATCAATACACATAAAAATAATGCACATTAAGACATATAAAATTTAAAGATGTGCATCCTTTAGTATTATATCTATGAAATCTAAAGAAATAAAGCAATATGCAAATGTTTATGTAAAAGGATATTCACTGCAGCACTGTTTATAATTGCAAATATTAGGAAATAATATTTGTGCCTACAAAATAAGAGTTTGGTTAGAACATAATACAGTACATAAAATATTAATATATTTATTTAACAATACCTCTTATTTAACAGGGTATCCAAAATTTAAGTAATTCAATAAATGTTATTTATCAGCTAAAAACTATTTTTAAGGACACTAACATACCAATTCGTATTTTAAAAATACACATATGTGCTTATTCACTAACATTTTTATATATAAGCTAAAATTTGAAAGGATACATTGATAATTGATAATGGTTTATTTCCATAGAAGATTACAGAGCTATGTATATTTCTACTTTATAAACGTCTATGTTATTGAAAAAGTTTTACCTATATCACCTATGAACAATATAGTAGCAGAATTGTCAATTAGAGAGGGACAGTGCAAGAAATATCCAAAAGATAGTAGTGAAAAGTCAAGAAATTTTGATTCATCAAGGAATTGGCATCAGGAACTGTATGTCTTTGTGCTGCTCCTATACTCATCTTCCAATATATTGACTGACTGCACTGTTTTGGAAGCTATGCTCACTTCAGTTCAATCTAATTCTTACTGGGATCAGAATGCTATTTGAAAAAGTGAGGATGTTTCTTTGCACTCTAACTTGCACAGTTACTACTACATTCATATTTATTGACTAACATTTTAGTTTATTTCAAAAAAAATGACCTGGAGTATAAATCAGAAGTTCTTCAATAACAAGAATTTCATGTATCTCTTTGCTAAGAAACTGAAGAAAGCAATTCCAGATATTTCAAATCTAATTTAGTGAACCATTAGAAAGAAGAGATACAAGAAACCAATATAAGTCCAACAAATATAACAGTTTTCCTGCATGTAGTAAGATAAAAGTTTTGAGCTTTGTTTTTTGTTGTTTTTGTTTTGGCTTTTTTGTTTGTTTGTTGTTTTTGATGATAAAGATTCCAAAAATGGATATATTTAGAGCTATTAAGTTGTTGGGAGTATCTAACCACATTCAGCTACCATAATCAAAGACTATTCAAGGCTTTCTTTTATATTCCAAATTTTAAAAGGTAAAAAGCAAATAAAACTTAACATTAATTTAAAAATATCAATTCTGTAATTATGTACTTGAGCAACCCATACATGAAGCAATGTGACAGAAATCTTTATAATTTCTTGGTAATATATCTAACATATCTTGATGCTACTTCTTTTTCATTGCAATATTTATTTCTTACTATAAAAATTTTCAGATTATAATCATTATTTTAGAAACTTTGAGCTGTTTTAATTAAAAACTACAAAAAAAAATAAAAATAAACCCCCAAGCATCCACCACTCAGGTTTCTTTATTTGCGATATGCCTGGCTTTTTTGTTTTGTTATGATTTGTTTAAACATGGAGAATTAAAATAGTACAATTACCTTTGATCTTCTTTATCCCATCTTATTTTCCTATCTCCCAGTCAGGAACAAATACTATTGTTTTCAAATCTATCTTTATATATAAAAACATAATAAGATTTGTTTTTAATTTGACGTTTTACTTTATATAACAAACTTCTAAAATATCATACTGAAACTTTTAATTTAAAATTTCTGTTTCAGAAACCTATGCATGTTGAAGCCAGACGCAGTGGCACACACTGTAATCCTAACAGCGTGGGAGGCCAAGGCAAGAGGATTTTCAGTTCAAAGCCAGTCTTTATCAACTGATCGAGGCCCTAAGCAACTCAGTGAGACTCTGTTCCAAAATAAAATAAAATAAAATAAAAGGGCTGAGGATGTGGCTCAGTCGTTGTGCCCGAGGTTCAATTCCCGGTACCAAAAAAAAAGAAACCTATGCATGTTGACACATAAGTATAATTCAGTTATTCCCAGTGCTGTAGAGCACTTCATCATATTTATATATCACATTAAATCTTTTCATTTCTCTTAATAATGGTCACAGGTTTTTCCGTTTTTGTTTGTTTATAAGAATAATTAAAAAAAAAAGCAAACAAAGTTATAATGATTGGTACTGTTCATGAGTGAGACATTCTACAAGGTTCTTAAACTGGGACTCCACATTTTCCATGATTATAATTTAGGAATTCATGAACAATGGAAGGGATAAGAAAGGCTTCATTTTCACAAATTTCTAACTAAAAGTTAGCATTTCAGTTTTAAGTAGAAGCACAAAAACAGAGGAGAATTAGCAGTACCTGCCAGTTCATAACCAATAGAAATCATAGATATTTTCCTACTCTATCCCATTTGTTGCTGATGGTTCAAAATATGGTTTATACTCATCACTCTTTTGAAATCACAATGTTTATAGCTCAGTTATTAGATTTGTATTACTAATTAATAAAAATTACTATATTGTTTTATATTTTGATAACTACATTTCAGTAGGGTTATCTACATATTCTATTTTATGCATTTAAAAATTATTCTGTAAAGAATTTCCAGAGGTTTATTTACCAGACTATGACATATGCCTATGGCATATAAAAATGTAATAACCAATTATAAGATCTAGCCAAACTGCTTTTCCAGACTAATTACTGTGGTCCCTTAGTAACTTTAGAGGATCCATAAATACTAAATCCATAAATGCTCACATGATCCTTATATAGAATGGTATAATATTTGCTTATAACTTCTGTATACTTCCCCATGTACTTTAATAAATCATCTTTTGATTACTTATAATACCTAATAAAATGTAAATGCTACATAAATAGCCATTATACTGTAATGTTTAGGGAATACAACAGGAGAAAAGAGTCTGTGCATTCTCAGTACCTAAACAATTTTTTTGCTTGTTTGCTAGTACAACTAGTTGAATCTAAAGACATGGAACCTACAAAAACAGAGGGCTAACTGTATACTAATTTATACTCTTACTAGCAATGTAGATGTCCCCATTTTCTCACAGTTATCAATTCTAGCACTTTCATAATTTTTAATTTTTTTGCAAGACAGACAAGTAACAATGGTATCTCAACCTTGTAATTTTCATATCCATGATGATCAATGATATTACACATATTAATGTTTACTAACCAATCAGGTTTCTACTATACACTTCCTTTTCAGACTACTTACTTTTCAGTGGGCTTGTCTTTTTTTTGTAATTGTTCTATCTTGGTAATAAATAAGTAATGTATTAATAATATTAATTATTTACATGTATGGCATCTATCTTCTATGACCTGATATATAAATCCATTTACGATATACTCTATCCCACAAATTTTGTTATTTAATACAGTCAAGTTAAATATGTTCCTCTACAATTCATAATCTCTTTGGGTTTTATTTTAAAGGCCCTTCTTATTGGGCATGGCGGTGCACGCCATTAATCCCAGTGCCTGGGGAGGCTGAGGCAAGGGGGTTGCAAGTTCAAAGCTAGCCTCAGCAACTAGCAAGACCCTGTCTCTAAATAAAATATAAAAAGGACTGGGGATGTTGCTCAATGGTTGAGTGCTCCTGCATGCAATCCCCAGTACTTAATAAATTTTTTTTAAAAAAGCACTTCTCTACCATGACATCATAGGATAGTCTCCCACTCTAATAATTTTAAAGTTTCATTTACCCTTATTTTTATATTTGTCTTTTTAATTTATGCTAATCCTATTTTTCCATGGGCAATTTCTAGTGCCTGTTTTTATTCAAATAAAACAAATATAGTAAATAATAAATGATAAAGATACACACATAATATATATATGTTCACATATAAAAAAATAATCTTCAAAATAATCCAGTAAAACAGCAACTATCACAAGCACCTTTATAAAGATTAGGCTATTTGCACAAGGTCACAAAGATAGTTACTTGTACCTGTCCAACTGCTAACACTATACTACGTATCTCAAACCACTGAGTTTCTTTTTTCTATCGCCAGAAGAAATCATCTGTAAATAAGCTCAAAATACTGTTTATAAGTAAGATGTAAAAACTATAGTCCACTTGATAAATTATGTGGAAATAAAACCTATATTTTTCATCATGTATATTAAAACTCATTTAATGTAGGTATAACCCAGACAAACCATATTATAATCATTTATTGTGTATGCCACAAATATAAATAATTCCAAATGAACAGCAGGAAATAAAACACGATAAACTTACTAGTAAATGAAATCCTATATACTTTACAAATTGTAATGTAAAAGTGAATGCTGGTTCTCCATTGTAGCTAATTGTGGAAACTGAAAAACTATGATATTAAAAAAACACTATCAATTTCATGAGTAAGTTTTTATACAGTATAGACAATGCAAATATATCCATAAGAACTGGCACAAAACAAGTTGTAAAATGCAATAAATATGTAGCAATTAATATATTACATCTGAGTAATATTCACACACATGAAAAAAAACAAATATTTCAGAGGGAAAAATGGCTCCATGCATATAGCAATATAATAAAGGTATTCCAGCATTATGTACACACATGTAGTAGAAGCAATTATTTCACTTTCTATATGATACACTTGGAAAGATAAAGTAATTCTATTAGAAATTCTATTTTAGTGACTGGTATAACTATACAAATAGCAGAAATATAAAACATTTATTATACTATGTTTTTATTCTCAAAGCTAGAAAAATCATCATTCTCAAGATCTGAAATCCCATCATTCCTTAGAAACTCAGGAAATCTCTTATTAATCAATTGCTTGCTTTCACTCTTTCTGTGTCTCTCTTTTAGATTCAGCATTCATATTTATACCACTTCAATATACCACTGTACATTTCTCTACTTTATTCATAAGCCTAAGATTTAGCTTGCATCTAATTTAAAAAAAAATCCTCTATTGCCAGAGACCATAGTTTTTATAAATGGATAATAATCTAAAATATCAACTATAAATCTAAATAATTATGATATTAACCCAGGACCTACTCCTCAACAGTTGTATGGCCTGTAACTTATTTTTTTTACACAAACAAAAAATTCTCCATAGAATGGGACCTCAGTCTTACTATGTTTCCGCTGCCAGTATCTGACTCCAGGTGGTAATTTCGACACTACTCTCATTTTCACTGGGCTAGGATCTCTCCTGAGATCCTCACAAACCATAAACCTTTGTCCTTTCATCCCTCCTCAAGTGCACTGGTCACAGAATAGTTTTGGGAAACATTTCTGTTGAGGGGGAGCAAGGAATGAATTTTATATACTGCAATATACAAATATAGACAGCCTCATAACAAATGAATATAAACACTGCTAATTAAAATAACGGTCATCCTTTGGAAGTTCAGATCTCATCTCTTAAGAAGCATTTAGTTAACAGACCTAGTTGGGCTTGAAAACCATGGATACTGTGAGAATAAATCCACTTTTTATAAAATAAACTCATAGCTTAAAGTTCTATAGTGTTATGGATTTGCACTTTGAATTACTTCTTTTAAATCCAGTGAGCCTGAATTCAATGTCCATGGGGGGGGGATTCTTTCTATTAAACTATTAAACAAAAAGCATTTCAATACAGTACCTCTCAACATGTATTCATTATCTTTCAACATGTATAATTATTAAGTAATTCAGAACAGTTATTTCTATTGACACTAATATTCCATTAAACCCATCTACCATGATCATTTTCTTTATAAGCATGATCAATAGTGATAATAACACCAAAAAAGTTCATAGTGGGTAACTGAACTGAACTATTTGTTCAGAGGGTACAGAAAGAGAGTGATTTCAGTTCTGAACTACATGGCAAAATAACATCTTCTCATACCTCATACCCTTAGAGTCACTATATTGAATCACCTCCTACAATGTTTATTATATATGTTTATCCCACCTCCCCATCTCTCATCCAGTTTATGTTAACCTGTAATCCATAAAGAAAAAACAAAAAATAATAAAACATTTTATATCCCTAACAAATTTATTGGTCACAATAATGCTAAGCTTTTACCAAAGAAATTTATACAATAAACTGTAAGAATCACTACATCTTTCATCTTTCCAGTGAATTAACATTCTTTTCATATTTCCTAAGCCTACCAACATCCTATTCTAACCCATCTATCCTTCAATAAATGCATTTCTGATTTTATTCTAATTCAATAATTCAACATCTTACTTTTTTATAACAATGATAATATTTTTATTATAAAATAATAACACAATTATTATCATTATTTTGCAAATAAGGCACATGAAGCCTGAGGACTTGGAATCAAAGATCAAAATAAAGCAATTATGTGAAGGTACTTTAAAGTTAATATAAGCAATTTACTTAAGAGAAAGAAACAAATACTTAATTTCTCTCTTTGCAAAGTTTGACAAGTGAAATGACAATAAAATAGCACACAAGCAATTCAAAGCACTCAGTGTGACTGCAAAAGTATGCATAATCTCTTCCTGGCTATATCTTTGGTGATATTTGCTGAATCAACATCTTTCTTAATTAATCTTATTCCCACCAATAATATTTACTTTTGCTTTCATTAAAAAGATCATTTTTCTCCCTACTGTCAATTTGATGGTCTCTCATGAATTAATGACAATTTAATAAAAAAATGTATTAAGACAACAAGTGAGGTCACACAAATGCTTTACAAAATAATCTTAAAACAAAAGCACTGTAACATTTATATAAAATCATATAAATTTTATAAATTATATAAATTTTATTCTACCATACCAAACTATAAATCTTTAAGAAGATATTAATATTTAAGATGTAAAAGACTATCCCATTAAGAAGTTTTTCTAAATCATACAACCACAGTAAAATTTTCAAATATATATGTCAAAAAAGGCATCTTATTGTAAATGAACTGACTTTGAAAAACCCACTACCAACCAATCTAAAGCATAGAAATTTAACCTGATGAAATGTACTTTAACATCCATTCTTATGGTCCAATGTGCAATGGAACAAAACATAACATATTGGTTTCGATTAATTCCAAAGTAGGAAAATCTTGTAACAAAATACTGTATGTCTCGATTGAAACAAATTTAAAAGGTCACTTAAGCAAATGAAAAATTTCAATAAAAAGGCATAGCATATTTCTAGTTTCCAGTTCCACACATGAGAAAATTCTAAGTAGCCATTACATCCTAAAGATAAGTGAACCGACTAAAAAATCAACACTTCTTGGATCCATACAAAAAGTCACTGCCTTCAAGACTGGAACAACAAGTGAGCAAAGGGAGTCAGCTCATTAGTGCAGTCTCAACAGTAGAAATTGCAGTGGGAACCACTGCAGGGACAGGAAAACCTGAGCTATAATTAACAAACTGCTAGAGATCCAAACTGCACAACCCAGAGTTCAAAACTTCATGAGGCCTCAGTCATGGGGGAAGACTCACATATTTTTGAGTTCTGTCTGTAGGAACTCACCAGTTTTTCCCCATAAATAGCAAAGGAAAAGAAAAGGAGCCATTTTGAAATATGTCAGAGCACTATGTTCTGACACAAGACCTATTCTCAGAACAAACTAGTTATCCGGAGTTTAACATATAGGGGTTTTATCAGAGGCTAACTGATCCAGGAGAAAAAGAAAATTCCCAATTGTACCTCAACTTTACGTATTCTGCCCCACCTTTAAAAGGAGAAGAAAAACCTGAAGAACACTTACTTACACAGTCCATAGTCCAGGAACACAGGCTCACTGAAAAGACTGAAACCTAATTAAAGGAGGACAGAATGCATTGCCACCACATTATTTAAAGCCTATTTACTAAAGTTCCTTTAACCTGGTACATGATTTCTGGATTTCAAAAGAAAAAAATTAAAAGACATAATTAAAAGAAGAAAAACAGTTTAAGGAGCTAAAACAAGCATAAGAAACACATAACAGGGGATGTTGGAACTGAGACTAGGCATTTAAAACAACTACAATAAATATGCCAAGGGCGCCAATGGATAAAGTAGACAGCATGCAAGAACAGATATGCAATGTAAAAAGAGAGATGGAAATCCTAAGAACCAAAACCAAATGATAGAGATCAAAAGCACTGTAACAAAAAGGAAAAATGCTTTTGATGGGTTTATCAGTGGAGAGAACACAGCTGAGGAAAAAATCTCTAACCTGTGGAGCTATCAAAAGAAACCTCTAAAATGAAGGGCAAAGAGAACAAACACTAAAATAAATTAAAAAACAGAACAGAAAATACAAGTACTATTGACAATTACAAAAAATTAACATATATTAATCAGAAAACCAAAAGGCAAAGATTAAGAGGAGGGAAAGTAGAAGAAATCTCTGAAACAAGAATAACTGAGAATTTCCCTAAATTAATGTCAGAGAAAAAACAATACACTTAAAAGCTCTAAAAACACCAAGGGATAAGTGCCATTAAAAAAACAACAATAAAAAAATCGCCAGGAATATTATTTTCAAACTATAGAAAAATCAAAGATAAAGTACTGAATAACAACCTGCCCTCACTATCTCTCACATTCTCCTCCCTCCCCTGTCTGCCAACCTTTCTGCCTTCCTTCCTATTTACCTATTAGAGGAACAAAGATATGATAGAACTATATCTGATTTCTCACCATACAAAAAAAGATGGCAAGGGAGTGAAACAAAGTGCTGAAAGAAGAAAAAAATCTCCAGAATTGCATGCCCGAAAATACATGCTTCAAAGGAGAAGGAGAAATAAAGACTTTACCTGCCAAAGAAGTTAGGAAAATCTGTTGCCAATAAATCTGTCTTCCAAGAAATGCTAAAAGAAGTTCTTTAGAGAGAAAGAAAGTAATATAAGTTCTAAACTCACTCTATACAAAGAAAGGGAGATTATCAAAGAAGGAAAAAGTGGAGCTGAAATTTAAAAAAAAAAAGATAACACTAAAAATTCCAAGGACAGTAAAAGGATTAAAAGTAGTACTAAAAATAACTGTATGGTTGCAAATTTAATAAACTACATCAAAATGGACCAACCCCTTGGAAAACACAATCTGCAAAAACACACCCAAAGAGAGATTTGGGGGAGACGCCTCATATCTAAACCGTAGTAGAGAGTACAAGAAAACTGCAGACTAATATTTCTTATGAACAGATAGGCAAATATCCTCAATCTAAAAAGGCCTACATTGACGATAGAAATTAAATCAATAATTAATAGACTTCCAAAACAGAAAGCATTGGGCCCAAATAGGCTCAGAGAGGAATTCTACCAACATTTATGGAAGGAATTATACCAATTCTGTATTTTCTTTCAAAGGACAAAGGGAACACTTCATAACTCACTTGATGCCACCAACACTGCCCTAATACCAAAACCAGATGACGACATTGTTTTAGTCAGCTTTGGCATTGCTGTGATCAAAATACCTAGTAAGAACAACATAGAGGAGGGAAAATTATTTGGAGCTCACAGTTTTAGAGGTCTAAGTCCATAGATGGCTAAGGCATCAGGTAGCAGCACTTCTTGAGAGAAGAACCCAGCAGAGGAAATCTATCAACTCAAGGCAGAAACAGGAAAGAGTGATATGGAGAAAAAGAGCAGGGGAAGGGGCCGCAGGACAGATGCACACTTCTAGGACATAGCCTCAGTGACCATCTCCTCCGGCCATCCCCACCTGCCCATAGTTAACACTCAATTCACTCAAACTAGGATAGACTAATTAGTACAGCTCTTATAACCTCATTATTTCACCTACAAACATTTCCACATTAATACAGGAGCTTTTGGGGGATACGTCATATCCAAGTCATAACACACATTACAAGAACACTACAGACTATATTATCTCTAATGAACATTGATTCAAATATCCTCAACAAAATGTTAGAAAACCCAACTCAACAATGTAAAAAAAGAATAACACAACACAACCAAGTGATATTTATTCCAGGTATGCAAACCTGATTCAACATTTGAAAATCAATTAATGTAATTAATGTAACCCATCATAAAAACTGGCTCAGATTAAAAAGCAAATAATCATATCAATAGATGCAGTAAAAGCATTTGACAAAATTCAAAACCTATTTATGATAAACAGAAAACTCTCAGGAAACCAGGAAAATGGGAGACCTTTTACAACTTTTGATAAAGAACATCAAAAAACAAACAAAACCAAAAGCTAGCATCATATCTAATGATGAGGAAATAAATACTTTCCCACTAAATAAAAAGCAAAGATGTCCCCTCTGACCATTCACTCTCAAGCCCAAGCTAATGCAATAAGAAAAAGAAATTAAAAGTGTGCTGGAAAAAGTAAACAAAACTGTCTTTGCTCTCAGATCACATGGATCATTTATATAGAAAATCCAAATGAATCAGTAAGAGCAATTAAAACTCCTCAAACTAATAAGTCATAATAGTAAAAGGTGGGACACAGGGTAAAGGACAAACCTCAAATGTTTTCCCAAATATCAGCAATGAACAAGTGGAATTTGAAATTAAAAACACAATACTTACATGAGCAAAATCAAAAAATGAGATATTTAGAAAAATATCTAACAATATATTTACAAAATTTGTATGAAGCCAACTATAAAACTCTGATGAAAGAAGGAACTAAATAAAGGGAGAGTTACTTCATATTCATGAATAGTAAGATGTAACACTGTCAAGATGGCAGTTCTTCACAATTTGATCTACTGATTCAATGTAGTATCAAACCAAATCGCAGCAAATTATTTTATGGATCTGGACAAACTTATTCTAAAGTTTATTTGGAGAGATAAAAGATCCAGAATAGCCAATATAACTTTCAAGGTAAAAAACAAAATTGGGGAACACTACCCAACCTTCAACCTCAAGATTTACCATAGTTACAACAATCAAGAAAGCATGGTATTAGCAAAAGAACAGATTCAATGGAACAGAATACAGAGTCAAGAAATAGATTAACATAAACATAGTCAAATGATCTGTGGCAAAAGAGCAAAGGAAATACAGTGGAGCAAATACATTCTTTTCATATTGATACAGGAACACTTGAACTTTTCCACGCAAGTAAAATGAATCTAGATACAACCTTACATGCTTCACAAATGTGATTCAAAATGTGTGACAGATCTAAATGTAAAATATAAAACTCCTAAAAGAAGATAACAGAAGAAGAAATCCAGATGACCTTGTGCATGGTGATGACTTTTTACATACACCAAAGACAGGATTCATAAAAGAAATGATTGATAAGCTGGACATCATTAATGTCACAGAAATGGGAAGACAAGCAAGCAACTGGGAGAAAATATTTGCAAAAGATGTATCTGATGAAGGATTGTTATCCACGATATACAAAAAACTCCATAAAATTCATTAACAAGAAAGCAAACAACTTGATTTTTTATTTAAAGGGCCAAAGATCTTATCAAAGCTCCCATCAAGAAGATACATCAGGGGCTGGGGTGTGGCTCAGTGGTAGAGTGCTAGCCTAGCACACGTGAGGCATGGGGTTCAATCTTCAGCACCACATAAAAATGAAATAAAGATACTGGGTTAACCTACAACTGAAAAATAAATATTAAAGGAGATATATGAATGACAATTAAGTAAATAAAAAGGTGATATACACCATGTATCAACAGAGAAATGCAAATGAAAATAATGGAATAGCACTACGCATGTACCAGATGGACAAATCTAGCACACTCATAGTATCAACTGCTAAGTAGGATTAGGAGCAACAAGAACACTCATTTACTGCTGACAGAAATATAAAATGGCACAGTCACTTTGGAAGACAATCGGACAGTTACTTATAAATTAACATACTCTTAAAGGCAAGATTTGGCAATCTCTTTCCTTGGTATATATCCAAGGAAGGTGAAAACTTGTGTCTACAAACACACACACACACACACACACACACACACACAATCAAAAAATAATATTTTTTTTAAAAACTGTACAAATTTATTTTAGAAGCTTCAGTGCCAAACCTCACAATCAAGAAAAATGCCCTTCAACAGGTGAATGGATAAACTATGATATTTCTAGACAATGCAGTATCTTTCAGTGCTAAGAAATGATCTATTCAAACCAAGAAAAAACATGGAGGAAATTTAAGTGCATATTACTAAGTAAAAGAAGTCAATCTGAAAAGCTTATATATTGTACAAGTCCAACTATTCAACATTCTAGAAAAGGCAAAACTATGAAGACAGTAAAAAGACAAATGGTTTCCAGGATAGGGAGAGAGGGAGAGATGAATATGAAGAAAACAGGATTTTGAAGGCAGTGAAACTATTCTATATAACACTGTAAATGATGGACACATTAGACATTTGTCCAAACTCATAGAAGTACACCACCATGAGTGAACACTAAAGCCAACTAGACTTTATGTGATTATTATGTCATTCTAGGTTCATCAATTATAACAAATGTACCCTCTGGTAGGTATGTTGATAATGAAGAGGATATAAATGTTTGGGACAGGAGATATAGGTAAAATATCTGTACCTTCCCCTGATTTGGCTACGAATCTAAATATGCTCCCCCCAAAATGAAGTATTTTTAAATGAGATATTATTGTGAAACCAAAGTATGTACAGAAAAATAAAATCCTAGAGAAAAGACTTTTAACATATCAATTAATAAACATTTGATTGGAGTAGGAAGATGAGGAAGAAATGAAGTTCTAGATAATCACATAAAATACCAATTACATAATACCCTCCAAATTCTACTTTCAGTCAGATTTATTTAACCAGAAGCTCTTGAAATTTACAGGTAATCTGATGTTATTTATATTGAAGCTAGAAAAAACCAACTTATGTGAAAAGTTAGTTTCAAGATACCTTGAAGGTATCAATGCCAGACCACGGAAAGTGTGTGCAAATACATACAAATATATAAATGCTGAGAGATAAACACAGATTACATGTTAATACATAAAAACAATGCATGGTATTAACTGTAGTTTTTTTTATCCCTAATTACCAATTTAGAATTCCAATTGACTTAAAAATCTAGGCTATATTTATTTTTGACAAATGACAAAGTATGAACTAGGTAGAGCTCAAGATGCTAAGACTCGGCCATATGCTTTTAGTACATGTCCTTAATTCCAATGTTACATATATGGTCATTTTCTAAAAACAAATTCATGAAAGTTTTTCTAAACAGCATAAATCTGATTTTGATGTATATTTAGCATATTATACATATCCTATGTTCTAGGCTTATGCAACCAATATTCTGGGAGGTTAGGTTAATAAAATGCTATAGATCTGACCACGTAAAAATGATTTTCAAAAAAATTTATTTAACACAAAGTTCACCATTCCAAAGGGACTAAAGGAGAACAAAGGAGAAAAAGAAGCATTCATTACTCAATAAATTACCTAAGTATAAGAGACAAACTGAAACTAGAAAGTAATACTTCATAAACAAGCACCCAATTGGCCTAAGAAGAATACAAAATTTACCTTCAAAGCAGCAGTTTCCAAAATTTATATAATAAGCCAAATGATACTGGTTCAGAGCCCTTTGGCTCAAAGGGCCAAGGGCTGTAGACATTTCTTGGACTGGTCTATAAGAGATTTAAATTACCTCCATAAAAATTTGTAGCAAATCTCTATTATTAAAGTTAGCCCCTTCCCACTGTTCCAGTCCTGATCTTGTCCAAGTACTCTCTCATTTGCATATTTTGCTTATCTCTGATATCTCTAACCTACAATGCACTAGTTTATGATATTCTCAGAAGTCTTACTATTTCTTCTGAACTCACCCAATTTCTCCTGGCCTTCCACACTAATTATTTTCTTTCAACTGCCGCTACTGACCAAGCTTTACGTTGGACTGTGAATCATGTAGTCTCTATCACAACCCACAGACCAGTTTACAATTAAATTACTAAAGACCTTCTCATACTTGACATGATAATTGAGTATAATCAGAACATTTCATTTCTGAAACAATCAGGGAAAGGGTAAAAAGAATTATAAATAAAACTACAGTCAATCCTCTAAAAACACTATATCCACTCACTTAAGCAATGTAAAATCTCCAAATACTTAAACCAAGTATCATACTTTGAACACTTATTTGTAATCCAGTTAGATTTGGGATTTTATGGGGGAAATATGACTACAATTAATAAATGATGGCAAAAGCATAATAACAGTGTGAAAAATTAAGGTTACAATTTATAGTATGACCTATAATTATCATTACTACTAGTATACAATGTATTGATTCAAGTTCCAAATATTTTTTATCAAAATGCAACTAAAACATTTCATTCTTTCTGTGGGAGATTATACAAATAAAATCAACCTTTTAAAAAGACATCCAATTTAGATATTTCATTTCATTATTACAAATAATGTATTCAATTAGAATATGTGACTTTAAAGTAGGAAAGAGTACTTAGTTCTCTATATTTCTTCTAAACATTTTGAGAAAACAAATATTAGGTAAAAGTTAGAAAATTTTCAAACTACACCTGGGAAATGCTAGCTCTCATCATGGAGCTATTTTACGCATAACCTTAATTTTAGAGTATGTTAAAGATATTCATGGGACCTTTATTATTCAATTGGTCAAATTTGTCATCCATTAAAACCATTAACTCCTTATAGTATACACTGAATTTACAAAAACCTTCATTTTAATTTCAACAACAAAGAGAGATGAAGTGCATTTTCTAAGACTAGGAAAAAAATGGTTAAGTCCATTTTGGCTTCCACACATATACTAAAAAACTTTACTTAATTTTTGAGACAACTTCATAGAAATATAAGGGTAACCTGATCACTACATTTATCCCTCAAGAATTTTTCTTGTCAATATCATACTGCTTAAAATATATATATATATATATCTTCCATTTTGGGCAAAGACAGAGCAGCAACAGGGACTGGATTTACCCACCTAACAGAAACGAACAAACAAAAAGAAATAATTTTCAGGACACTGGCCATCAGGAAATAAAAGGCACACGTGTTTAAGAGACAAGAAACAAGTAAGGTGAGCCCTATGACTACTCCACTCCACTGCCTTGATAAACATTCAAGGATGAGGGATAGAAGAGGTGAACACATGTAGAGGCAAGGTAACCAACACAGCTAGAATCACAGGGCAAAGTGCTAGAGATGAAATAATTATGCAGAGAGAAAACTGAAAATCTAGAGATCTGGATGATCATATCCTGAAAGGAAATTACCTGAAGCCAGGAAAGAGATCTATCCTACAGTACATGAGAACTACGGGACAATTCTCCAAGTGTCCCCAGACGACCCAGATCTCCCCTCTTTCTCAATTATAGTTCCAAGAATAACTACAACAGTTCAGAAACTGGTATATATACACAACAGAATATTACTCAGCAATAAAAAAGAATAAAATTATGGCATTTGCAGGTATATGAATGGAGTTGGAGAAAATCACGCTAAGCGAAGTAAGCCAATCTCAAAAAAAACCAAAGGTCGAATGTTCTCTTTGATAAGTAGATACTGATCCAATATTTTTTTTGGGGGGGCGTTGAAAATGGAGAAACTATGATTAGGTAAAGAGGAAGGGAGGGGAGAGAACCTAGCAGCAGGAAAGATGGTGGAATGAGATGGATATTATTACCCTAGGTATGTGTATTACTGCATACATGGTGCAATGCTATATCACATACCACTAGAGAAATGAAAAGTTGTGCTGCAATTGTGTACAATGAGTCAAAATGCTTTCTGCTGTCATATATACCTAATTAGAATTAATTTTTTTTAAAAAAAAAGGAAAAAAACTCCATTGCATATATTTACCACATTTTCTTTATCAATTCATCTGATGGGACACATAGGCTGGTTCCACAACTTGCCTACTATGAACTGCACTGCTCTAAACGTTGGTATGCATGTATCACTATAGTATGCTGATTTTAAGTCTTTTGGACAAAGAGTGGGACAGTTGGGTCATATGGTGGTTTCACTACTAGGCTTTTGAGAAATCTCCATATTGCTTTTCAAAGTGGCTGCACTAACTTGCATTCCCAACAGAAATGTATAAATGTACTCCCCCACATACACACACATATCCTTGCCAGCAATTACTGTTCTTTGTATTCTTCATGATTGCCATTCTAACTGGAGCTAAAATGTTAGGGTAGTTTTGATTTGACTTCCCTGGTTGCTATTAACTGCCTAATCAACCATTAATCTCTATTACCTAAACTATTAAAGCTGCCTCCTAGAAGTTTTCTCCAGCATTGCTCTTGTTTTCACCAATTCTTTCTCCAAATTATTCCAAGGGTGATTATTTTGAAACATTAAAAGAGATCATGTCACCCCTTTGATTTAAATACTTTATCATCTAGTCTTGGTGCCTACCTTTTAACATGACCCAGGAAGTACTTCTTTGTTCTGATCTCTGTCTACAACTCCAATATCA